>NC_053026.1:296585717-296718541 GCF_003073215.2 Triticum urartu | reverse complement strand
AACTCAAGCTCTCTCAACGGTGTTTGTTTCATCCTTCCCAAGGTGCCTTTGTTTTTCCCACCCTTCCTCCCTTTGTTTTCTTCAAGGACTCGGATGTCTTAATCAAGTAGACATTTTGTTCATGTGAAGTCTCTCCATTCTTTTCTGTCAATGTTCTTACCCGGTGATGCTCATGAAGATTTTAACGGAGCTTCAAGTTCATCATTCTTCATTCTTTTCTTCTCTGGTAGTTTCAATTCAAGATTTCGGTGTTGATCATATTATTTTCCTTATTTCAAATGCCTTCTCATACCGGTGCACCTCTTAATCATTCACCTCGCGCTATTCTGTTGTTCTGGAGTGCTAAAAATATCTCGGATGATTCGTTTCCATTCTCAATCCATCCAAGATCTTTCGAGGTTCTTATCTTATTCTAGCCATTTAATTCAACCGACGCAATCTATCTTTTAAATCATTCAACGGTGTTTCTTTTGAGTGGGCCCTAACCCATAGGTCTTTTCCCAGGATCTTACCTGACTCCTCTTATTTTCCCGGAGCTATCCTCAAATTTCTTTTCGAAGTCTGACGTAAGAATGAGTTATCATCAGTCTAATGCCTTTCTCCAAGATCTGTCAAATTCTTTTCACCGTTGGCTCAACCTTTCTATTCGTCATCCCGGTGTATCTAAATAATTCATGGTGGTGTTTCTCATTATCATTCTCAACATTTGAAAACCGAAGAAGAGTTTCTTTTAAATCTTGCTTCATTCTCTTCAAAGATTCATGATTCTAGTTCGAGGCCATCCTCTCATAATTGTTTTCGATTGTGATAATTCTTTTCACCCATCCGGCGCAATTCAAGAGTCTCTTTACTTTGATCATCCGGAGCCCATCATCTCAGATTTATTCATTCCAGCTTTCAACTCTCGTTATCCAAATCTTACCAGTGCATCATTCAAATATCCTCTAATCAACTCGTGATTTTTTGTTCACTTGCATCTAAATTCTCTCAAGTTTCTTCGTTCATTTCATAATTCTTCCCGGTGTTTCTTTACCTTTTACTTTGTTCTTTTCCAATTCATACGGTGGTTCGTTGAAGATCTCTCTTCCTTGGCTATCATATCAATTCTTTTGTTCTCTCAAATTATACCGGTGGTTCGTTGAAGACCTTGTCAAGTTTGCGCTATATCTCTCTTAATCCTTTCTACGAGAATAAGTAGTGTGCCAAATCCATTGTTTGTCATCAATTTAATTGATGAAGGATAAGCATAATGTAATTCTTATTCCTGTTTCATCGAGTGAATTCAATCCCTGCTTTCCGGAGTGGTACATCATATCACATTCTCGGTTCGAGATGCTTTATCTTTTCTCCTGGAGTTACAAGATCTCTCAATTATATCATCACGAAGATCCATCTAATAATTACAAGGTTTCACCTTGTGTTTTTAACTTCTCTTTCTTTTCGTCATTCTTTTGTTACCGGAGTTCTTCATGAAGGCTCTACATGATGGTTCATCAAGGATTTTATCCCTTCTCGAAGTTTTCATCGAGATTCTTTTCTAAGGAGATCAAGTATTCTTCATCTTGCAATCCGGAGTGCAATTCTTTCTTCCGTATCAATAGAGGTGGTATTATGTCATTCTTGATAATTTGAGTTCATGTTCCATGATTCACATGTTGTTAAGAATGAGATATTTTAAATCCATCAATCTTGCCATTGGAGTTATCTTGGGTTATATTTCACCTAAAGCTTTCCCTAAGGATTGTGGCTATTTATGGTGCTTATAAATGATCCAAGTTCTTCATTTATCCTCCCGGTGAAATAAGTTTCTCGTCCCCTTGTTCTTATCAATCCAATTCTTTTTTCCATGAGTGCCAGGTTGTCACCTCATAATTTGAGAGGTATCCCATAAGACCATATCAATCTTATTCTTTTCGTTGTTGGTTTTCCAACAACTCCGTTCTAGCATTTGTTGTAAGCGTGCTCTCGTTTTTTTATTCCCTTCGTTCATTCCATTATTATTTTTGTTCCGGAGGCATTGTGATGTTGCCCTCTTCAACCCATATTCTTGTTTTATCAGGAGCGTGTTCTTTTCGTGCTTATCCTTTTAACTGGAGTGTTGTGTCCTCTTTAAAAGTATCCTCTCATCTTGTCTAGTTCAATTCCTTCCATTTACAGGCGGAGTGCTGTCCAAATTATATCATTCTTATTCCTTCCCTATCTTGTTTTAACCGGAGTATTGTGCCCCTTTGTTCAAGTTCTTTTTGCCTTATCAAGCCTTGCATCTCTTTTCAACCGGAGTGCTGTCCGGCTTTGTTCTTCCTCGTTCCTCTTTCCTAACGGAGTGCTTTCAATTTCGTTCATCTCCGTTGTATTCTTTTCTCGAAATGGCTTAACCTTTTCAAGGTTCTTTGGTTTCACTCGTTTCTCAAAGAAGCAACTTAGTTTTACCTCTTCTCTTTCCCTTCCATTTTTCCCTCCGGTGCCATTCTAGATCTCGGGACGAGATCCTCTCGTAGTGGTGGAGTGTTGTGACGCCCCGAGACCGATGTGACAGGTGTCTTCCAGTTATTCGCCGGTGTTGCCATGTCATTTGCTTGCGTGTTGCATCTTGTCATGTCATCATATGCATTGCATCATCATGTTTTCAAAACTTGCATCTGTCCAGGTCTCCCCGTTCCTTCCGTTGTCCGTTCTGAGTCCAACCACACTTGCACGCGCCTGCGGCACGTCCGAAATATTATTTTATAAGTGGCTAGAAAATGTTCTCAGAATGGGATGAAAGTTCGCGTGCAGTCTTGTTATAGTGTAGATAGACCGCCTATCAAGTTTCATCGCATTCGGAGTTCGTTTGATAGCCCAACCATTAAACTATAGCGGCATTATAGCCGGTCTTATCGTCGGACGTTTTCGGTCTCCGGAAACCGTGCCGGGCTGCATCTCTCCCCTCTTCTCTCAGACAAACCCGCTCTCCATAGTCCACCCAGGCCCGGCCTACCCCTCTTTGCGCAGTGCATCGAACCCCTCGCGCGCGTCCGGAAGTTGTCCCGAACCCGACCCGGGGAGTCATCGCCGTTGTGTCCGGATCATCCCCAAAAGTCTACAAAATATCACTGTTTTATTATTTGGCCTCCCTAGCCTATTCTTTCTGAACCGTCCGATTTCGATAGGAGGATCCAAACTCCCTCTTTTCCTTATATTTATAGACCACCACCTACCAAATCTAGCCTAACCCTAAAACCTAGGAGGCTTGTCCCTCCCTGCCGCCACTCCTCTCCCACATCGGGATCCCCTCCCGATCCAGTTCCACCTGAGATGAATCGCAGCAACCACCTTCCTTCCTCGTGTTCAGATCCAGCCAATCCATCCGAGCCTCCTCTCGAGCTCCCTCAACGCCGCCATGCGAGAGCTTCGAGCAGCTTCGTCTCCTGCCTCTGCCACCTCGTCTACGGCGACCTGCGCCATCCCTGAGAACCTCGTCCTTGCGCTGCCTCCAGGAGCCACCCGAGGAGAGCCTCGCGCTCGTGTGCGAGCATGCACATGAGATTCTACGCCAGCGCCTCCCTTTACCTCTCCTTTTTTTCCTCTCTGTTGCTCTCTCTCGCTCACGATCTCTCTGCCTCTCACCTCGCCTCCCAGCAGGAACGAACAGCGCCGCCGCCCATGGAACTCCTTGCCGTGGACATGGAGCCCCAAGTCCCGCCGCCCTGGATCGCGTCTCCGGCAACCACGCTCCCTCAGCCGCCTCCCTCGCTCCAGCTCCGCTGCCCAAGCTGCGTCGTCGCCTGCCGCACTCTCTGTCGTCGTTGTCTCCGAGGGTTCCTGACGAGGACGGCGCCCTCCTGTCTGTCTCGAGCGCGAAGTCCCTCGCCCGCACCAAGTTCCGTCGCTGTTGCTCTTCCGCAAGCCGCCACCGCGCCAAGTCCCTCGCCTCACCGCCGTTTTACACGCTCGCCGGAGCTCTGCTCCTAGCCGTCAGCGCCCCTGTTTAGTGCGAGCAGAACGAGCGCCTGCATCGCTCGGTCCAGCCGTGCGTTGACCGCGTGCGCTCAGCAACCGCCTCGGCCAGGCCCAGTTTGTCTGGGCCGGCCAGTCAAGCCCAACCACTCCAGATCTGAGCCTTTGGCCCATGGTGAGAAGCACCCGAGCCCCTGTGCAATGTGGGTCGGCCTTTGTTTCGGCCCGTATAGTTTTTTTAGGATCTGCGATTTATCTGTTTATCCACGACTTTGCAGATTTACAGAAAACCCCTTGCATAACATGCATATAATAACTCACAATTTGTGCATCGGATTAAAATGAATTATATATGAAAGTTTCTTAGAATTTTGTCTAGTTTAATAATATTCAAATTTCACCCATGTTTAAAATGTTTAAACTTGTTGTTTGCATTAATTTGCTCCTATGCCATGCTAAAATGATTTATTTCATAACTAAATAACCTTAACTCGGAATTTAATAATCTTTATATGTAAATGGGGTAGAAAAATGCCTAGTTTAACATGGTGGCTTTACTTTGCATGCCTAACAACCCTAAAATTGTGTTTAGGGTAGAATAGTACCAAACCTAATATATGCATATGAGGATTTTCCGGACTTGTTGCTTGTTGTTCTGGCCTCATTTAAACTTGCCTAGTTAGGTAGTTTTCATTTGCTTCACCCTCTTGCCATGTTAACAACATTTAATCTTGTTGGGTACATAAACGAGAGAGAACTAAATAAGTCATGTGGTGTTTTCTTCAATATGTAACTCCGTTGCATAATGAGCTCCACTTAATTTGTAGTATTGTTTGTGCACTTTGCCATGCCATGCTTCATTAAACCGGACATGCATCATACTCGATTGTGCATCATGCCATGTTGATGTGTTGGTTGTTTACTGTGTGGTTTGCTTCTTTCCGGTGTTGCTTCTTCGGGTTGGTTCAGATAACGTCGTGTGTGTGAGGATCCATTCGACTACGTCCGTTTGTCTTCTTCATGGACTCGTTCTTCTTCCTTGCGGCATCTCAGGCAAGATGACCATACCCTCGAAATCACTTCTATCTTTGCTTGCTAGTTGCTCGCTCTTTTGCTATGCCTATGCCGCGATACCTACCACTTGCTTATCATGCCTCCCATATTGTTGAACCAAGCCTCTAACCCACCTTGTCCTAGCAAACCGTTGTTTGGCTATGTTACCGCTTTGCTCAGCCCCTCTTATAGCGTCGTTAGTTGCAGGTGAAGATTGGAGTTTGTTCCTTGTTGGAACATGGATATTTTGTTGGGATATCACAATATATCTTATTTAATTAATGCATCTATATACTTGGTAAAGGGTGGATGGCTCGGCCTTATGCCTGGTGTTTTGTTCCACTCTTGCCGCCCTAGTTTCCGTCATATCGGTGTTATGTTCCCGGATTTTGTGTTCCTTACGCGGTTGGGCTATAATGGGAACCCCGTGACAGTTCGCCTTGAATAAAACTCCTCCAGCAATGCCCAACATTGGTTTTACCATTCGCCACCTAGCCTTTTCTTTTCCCTTGGGAGTCGCGCTCCTGAGGGTCATCATTAATTACCCCCCCCCCCCGGGCCAGTGCTCCTCTGAGTGTTGGTCCAAACTAGAACCCTGTGCAGCGCCCCCTCGGGGAAACTCGAGGTTTGGTTTTAGTTGTATGGGGAGCTCATCTGAGTGTGCCCTGAGAACGAGATATGTGCAGCTCCTATCGGGATTTTTCGGCACATTCGGGCGGTGTTGCTGGTTTAGTTTTACCATTGTCGAAATGTCTTGTAGAACCGGGATGCTGAGTCTGATCGGAATGCTCGGGAGAAGGTTTATCCTTCGTTGACCGTGAGAGCTTGTGATGGGCTAAGTTGGGACACCCCTGCAGGGATTTGAACTTTCGAAAGCCGTGCCCGTGGTTATGGGCAGATGGGAATTTGTTAATGTCCGGTTGTAGAAAACCTGAAGTTGACCTTAATTAAAATACATCAACCGCGTGTGTAACCGTGATGGTCTCTTCTCGGCGGAGTCCGGGAAGTGAACACGGTGTTGGAGTTATGCTTGACGTAGGTTGTTCTAGGATCTTTTTGGGTGATTGTTGTTTGATCTTGCTGATAAAAACAGAAAGTATGCACTCACGAAAATAATTACCATTTTTTACCAGAGAGCGATAAAACACCAATTCCAACTGAAGTAGATCAATATACTTTTTATCCTGGTCGTCCTAATTTTTTAGAATTTTTAGAGTTACAGAAGTATTCGAAATCTCCAGATTACTACAGACTGTTCTGTTTTTGACAGTTTATGTTTTTATTGTATTGTTTGCTTATTTTGATGAATCTATGAGTAGTATCGGAGGGTATGAACCATAGAGAAGTTGGAATACAGTAGATATTACACCAATATGAAATTATAATGAGTTCACAACAGTACCTAAGTGGTGATTTATTTTCTTATACTAACGGAGCTCATGAGATTTTCTGTTGAGTTTTGGGTTGTGAAGTTTTTAAGTTTTTGGGTAAAGATTCGATGGACTATGGAATAAGGAGTGGCAACAGGCTAAGCTTGGGGATGCCCAAGGCACCCCAAGGTAATATTCAAGGACAACCAAGAGCCTACGCTTGGGGATGCCCCGGATGGCATCCCCTCTTTCGTCTTCGTTCATCGGTAACTTTACTTGGAGCTATATTTTTATTCACCACATGATATGTCATTTGCTTGGAGCGTCATTTTATTTTATTTTGTTTTGCTTGCTGTTTGAATAATATCCCAAGATATGAAATTCTTAAATGTTAGAGAGTCTTCACATAGTTGCATAATTATTCAACTACTCATTGATCTTCACTTATATCTTTCGGAGTAGTTTGTCGTTTGCTCTAGTGCTTCACTTATATCTTTTAGAGCACGGTGGTGGTTTTATTTTATAGAAATTATTGATCTCTCATGCTTCACTTATATTATTTTGAGAGTCTTTTAGAACAGCATGGTAATTTGCTTTGGTTATAAAATTAGTCCTAATATGATGGGCATTCAAGATGGGTATAATAAAAACTTTCATATAGAGTGCATTGAATACTATGAGAAGTTTGATACTTGATGATTGTTTTGAGATATGAAGATGGTGATATTAGAGTCGTGCTAGTTGAGTAATTATGAAATTTAGAACTTGTGTTGAGGTTTGCAAGTCCCGTAGCATGCACGTATGGTAACCGTTGTGTGACAAATTTGAAGCATGAGGTGTTTCTTTGATTGTCTTCCTTATGAGTGGCAGTCGGGGATGAGCGATGGTCTTTTCCTACCAATCTATCCCCCTAGGAGCATGCATGTAGTGCTTGGTTTTGATGACTTGTAGATTTTTGCAATAAGTATGTGAGTTCTTTATAACTAATGTTGAGTCCATGGATTATACGCACTCTCACCCTTCCACTGTTGCTAGCCTCTCTAGCACCGCATAACTTTCGTCGGTACCATAAACCCACCATTTACCTTCCTCAAAGCAGCCACCATACCTACCTATTATGGCATTTCCATAGTCATTCCGAGATATATTTCCATGCAACTTTCCACCGTTCCGTCTATTATGACACGCTCCATCATTGTCATATTGCTTGCATGATCATGTAGTTGACATCGTATTTGTGGCAAAGCCACCATTCATAATTTTTTCATACATGTCACTCTTGATTCATTGCACATCCCGGTACACCGCCGAAGGCATTCATATAGAGTCATATTTTGTTCTAAGTATCGAGTTGTAATTCTTGAGTTGTAAGTAAATAAAAGTGTGATGATATTCATTATTAGAGCATTGCCACATGTGAGGAAATAAAAAAAAAGAGAAGGCCCAAAAAAACAAAAAACAACAAAAAATGAGAGAGAAAGATAGAAGGAGCAATGCTACTATCCTTTTACCACAATTGTGCTTCAAAGTAGCACCATGATCTTCATGATAGAGAGTCTCCTATGTTGTCACTTTCATATACTAGTGGGAATTTTTCATTATAGAACTTGGCTTGTATATTCCAACGATGGGCTTCCTCAAATGCCCTAGGTCTTCATGAGCAAGCAAGTTGGATGCACACCCACTTAGTTTTCTTTTTGAGCTTTCATACACCTATAGCTCTAGTGCATCCATTGCATGGCAATCCCTACTCACTAACATTGATATCTATTGATGGGCATCTCCATAGCCCGTTGATACGCCTAGTTGATGTGATACTATCTCCTTCTTTTTGTCTTCTCCACAACCACCGTCTATTCCACCTATAGTGCTATGTCCATGGCTCACGCTCATGTATTGCGTGAAAGTTGAAAAAGTTTGAGAATACTAAAGTATGAAACAATTGCTTCGCTTGTCATCGGGGTTGTGCATGATCAGAATATTCTATGTGATGAAGATGGAGCATAGACAAACTATATGATTTTGTGGGGATGAACTTTCTTTGGCCATGTTATTTTGAGAAGACATGATTACTTTGTTAGTATGCTTCAAATATTATTATTTTTATGTCAATATTAAAATTTTGTATTGAATCTTATGGATCTGAATATTCTTGCCACAATAAAGAAGATTACATTGATAAATATGTTAGGTAGCATTCCACATCAAAAATTCTGTTTTTTATCATTTACCTACTCGAGGACGAGCAGGAATTAAGCTTGGGGATGCTTGATACGTCTCCAACGTAACTATAATTTTTGATTGTTCCATGCTATTATATTATCCATCTAGGATGTTTTATATGCATTTATATGCTATTTTATATGATTTTTGGGACTAACCTATTAACCTAGAGCCTAGTGCCAGTTTCTGTTTTTTCCTTGTTTTTGAGTTTTACAAAAAAGGAATATCAAAAGGAGTCCAATTGACTTGCCAATTTTTGTGAATTTTTTATGGACCAAAAAAGCCCTCGAAGTAAAAGAGTTGGGCCAGAAGAGTCCTGAGCCATCCACGAGGGTGGAGGGCGCGCCCTACCCCCTGGGCTCACCCCCCTATCTCGTGGATGACTCAGAGACCCCCTTGACGTGAGACCGACGCCAAAAATTCCTATAAATACAAAAAACCCCGAAAAGAAACCTAGATCGGGATTTCCGCCACCGCAAGCCTTTGTAGCCACCAAAAACCAATCGGGACCTTGTTCCAGCACCCTGCCGGAGGGGGGAATCATCACCGGTGGCCATCTTCATCATCCCGGCGCTCTCCATGACGAGGAGGGAGTAGTTCACCCTCGGGGTTGAGGGTATGTACCAGTAGCTATGTGTCTGATCTCTCTCCCTCTCTCTCTCGTGTTCTTGATTCGGCATGATCTTGATGTATTGCGAGCTTTGCTATTATAGTTGGATCTTATGATGTTTCTCCCCCTCTACTCTCTTGTAATGGATTGAGTTTTCCCTTTGAAGTTATCTTATCGGATTGAGTCTTTAAGGATTTGAGAACACTTGATGTATGTCTTGCATGTGCTTATCTATGGTGACAATGAGATATTCATGTGATCCACTTGATGTATGTTTTGGTGATCAACTTGCGAGTTCTATGACCTCGTGAACTTATGCATAGGGGTTGGCGCATGTTTTCGTCTTGACTCTCCGGTAGAAACTTTGGGGCACTCTTTGAAGTTCTTTGTGTTGGTTGAATAGATGAATCTGATATTGTGTGATGCATATCATATAATCAAAACCACAGATACTTGAGGTGACATTGGAGTGCCTAGGTGACATTAGGGTTTTGGTTGATTTGTGTCTTAAGGTGTTATTCTAGTACGAACTCTAGGATAGATTGAACAGAAATAATAGATTCGTGTTATTTTACTACGGCCTCTTGAATAGATCGATCAGAAAGGATAACTTTGAGGTGGTTTCGTACCCTACAATAATCTTTTTGTTTGTTGTCCACTATTAGTGACCTTGGAGTGACTCTTTGTTGCATGTTGAGGGATAGTTATATGATCTAATTATATTATTATTGTTGAGAGAACTTGCACTAGTGAAAGTATGAACCCTAGGCCTTGTTTCAATGCATTGCAATACCGTTTTCACTCTATTTTATCATTAGTTACCTTGCTGTTTTTATATTTTCATATTACAAAAACCTATATCTACCATCCATATTGCACTTGTATCACCATCTCTTCGCCGAACTAGTGCACCTATACAATTTACCATTGTATTGGGTGTGTTGGGGACACAAGAGACTCTTTGCTATTTGGTTGCAGGGTTTTTTGAGAGAGACCATCTTCATCTTACACCTCCCACGGATTGATAAACCTTAGGTCATCCACTTGAGGAAATTTGCTACTGTCCTACAAACCTCTGCACTTGGAGGCCTGACAACATCTACAAGAATAAGGTTGTGCAGTATACATCACACATCCATTTGGTACAGAAGCATGTCGTGATGGTTGGCATAGGCCAGCAGTATGCGAATGGCTTCAAGCCTAGCCACATGAGCAAAGGTTGTATCGAAGTCAATCCCTTGTACTTGAGTGTAACCTTGAGCAACAAGACGAGCCTTGTTTCTGACAGCTTGACCATGCTCATCTTGTTTGTTGCGGTAGATCCATTTGGTGCCAATGATATTGTGCTTGCGAGGATCAGGACGCTTAACCAATTCCCACACATTGTTCAGCTCAAACTGTTGAAGCTCTTCTTTCATTGCTTGAAGCCTTTCAGGTTCCATGAGGGCTTTAGCAACTTTCCTGGGTTCAGATGTGGAGACAAATGCAAAGTGCCCACAGAAATTTGCTAGTTGTGTTGCTCTTGAACGAGTGAGTGGACCAGGTGCATTGATGCTATCGATTATCTTCTCAATCTGCACTTCATTTGCAACACGAGGATGAATTGGACGAAGACTTTGCTCTTGCTGATCATTGTCTTCACCATCGGCATTGACTTCAGGCTGAGAATTGTCTTTGGGTTGATTAGGTGCAGAAATGATGAGTTATTCTTCAGCCTGAGCCTCTGAAGGTATGATTTCTCCAGTACCCATAAGCTTGATGGATTCACTCGGTGAGACTTCATCTAGCACATTTGGCAGGTGCTCTCTTTGCGAGCCGTTAGTTTCATCGAACCGCACATCCACAGTTTCAACCACTTTATAGTGAAAGAGGTTGAATACTCTGTTGGAGTGTGAATTCTTTCCGTGCCCAAGCATAAAACCTTCATGTGCTTTCGGTGCAAATTTTGAAGTGTGATGTGGATCCTTGATCCAGCACCTAGCACCAAATACTCTGAAGTAGCTGACATTTGGCTTCTTACCAGTTAGTAGCTCATATGATGTCTTCTTTAGAAGCTTGTGAAGATAGACACGGTTGATGATGTGGCATGCAGTATCAATGGCTTTAGGCCAGAACTTCCTTGGTGTCTTGTACTCATCAAGCATCATTCGTGCCATCTCAATGAGGGTTCTGTTCCTGCGCTCCATGATGCCATTCTGCTGAGGTGTGTATGGAGCCAAGTACTCATGAGTGATGCCCAATGTATCAAGATAAGTGTCGAGGCCGGTGTTCTTGAATTTTGTGCCGTTGTCACTTTTGATGTGCTTGATCTTGATGACATAGTTGGTCATGGCACGATTGGCGAATCGCCTGAAGACATCCCGCACTTCATTCTTGTAGAGGATTATGTGCACCCATGTATATGTTGAGTAATCATCAACAATAATGAAGCCATAGAGGCAAGCAGTGGTAGTAAGGGTAGAGTAGTGAGTAAGGACAAATAAGTCCATGTGAAGCAGCTCGAAGGGACGGGAAGTCGTCATGATTGTCTTCAAGGGATGCTTGGCCCTAGTCATCTTTCCAGCTTCGCAGGCACCACATAGATGATCCTTCTTGAACTTGAAGACCTCGATGCCTATGACATGCTTCTTCTTCGCGGGTGTGTACAAGTTCCTCATGCCGGCATGCCCTAGCCTCCGATGCCAAAGCCAGCACTCTGAAGCTTTTGCTAGAAGACATACAACCAATTGTGGACCTGCTAAGAAATCTACCATGTACAAATCGTCTTTTCGATACCCTTCAAAGACTAGAGACTTGTGAGATTCCATAAGAACAAGGCAACGATATTTACCAAACATCACAATCATGTTCAGATCACAAAGCATTGAGACAGACATTAAGTTGGAACCAAGGGATTCAACAAGCATCACTCTATCCATGTGCTGATCCTTTGAGATTACAACTCTACCTAGACCCAATACCTTGCTTTTACCAGTATCAGCAAATGTGATGTGACTCTTGTCAGATGTACGTAGGGTTGAATCCATGAGAAGTCTTCGATCACCAGTCATGTGGTTAGTGCATCCACTGTCCATAATCCATTCTGAAGCCTTTGGTGTCATACCTGATACGTCCATTTTGCATCATGATTTTATATCGATATTTATTGCACTATGGGCTGTTATTACACATTATGTCACAATACTTATGCCTATTCTCTCTTATTTTACAAGGTTTACATGAAGGAGAATGCCGGCAGCTATGATTCTGGGCTGGAAAAGGAGCAAATATTAGAGACCTATTCTGCACAGCTCCAAAAGTCCTGAAACTTCACGGAAGCTATTTCCAGAATATATATAAAATACTGAGCGCAAGAAGTTCCAGAGGGGGGCCACACCCTGGCCACGAGGGTGGGGGCGCGCCCCCTGCCTCATGGGGCCCCTGGTGGACCTCCGATGCCCATCTTATGCTATATGGAGTCTTTCGTCGAGGAAGAAATCATAAGCAAGCTTTCGGGACGAGACTCCGCCGCCACGAGGCGGAACCTTGGCGGAACCAATCTAGGGCTCTGGCGGAGCTGTTCTGCCGGGAAACTTCCCTCTGGGAGGGGGAAATCATCACCAACGATCCTCTCATCGGGAGGGGGTCAATCTCCATCAACATCTTCACCAGAACCATCTCATCTCAAACCCTACTTCATCTCTTGTATCCAATCTTTGTATCCAAACCTCAGATTGGTACCTGTGGGTTGCTAGTAGTGTTGATTACTCCTTGTAGTTGATGCTAGTTGGTTTACTTGGTAGAAGATCATATGTTCAGATCCATTATGCATATTAATACCCCTCTGATTATGAACATGAATATGCTTTGTGAGTAGTTACGTTTGTTCCTAAGGACATGGGAGAAGTCTTGCTATTAGTAGTCATGTGAATTTGGTATTCGTTCGATATTTTGATGAGATGTATGTTGTCATCCCTCTAGTGGTGTCATGTGAACGTCGACTACGTGACACTTCACCATTGTTTGGGCCTAGAGGGAGGCATTGGGAAGTAATAAGTAGATGATGGGTTGCTAGAGTGACAGAAGCTTAAACCCTAGTTTATGCATTGCTTCGTAAGGGGCTGATTTGGATCCATATATTTCATGCTACGGTTAGGTTTACCTTAATACTTATGTTGTAGTTACGGATGCTTGCAATGGGGGTTAATCATAAGTGGGATGCTTGTCCAAGTAAGGACAGTACCCAAGCACCGGTCCACCCACATATCAAATTATCAAAGTACCGAACGTGAATCATATGATCGTGATGAAAACTAGCTTGACGATAATTCCCATGTGTCCTCGGGAGCGCTTTCCTTCATATAAGAGTTTGTCCAGGATTGTCCTTTGCTACAAAAAGGATTGGGCCATCTTTCTGCACCTTATTTACTTTTATTACTTGCTACTCCTTACCAATTACCTTATCACAAAACTATCTGTTACTGATAATTTCAGTGCTTGCAGAGAATACCTTGCTGAAAACTGCTTATCATTTCCTTCTACTCCTCTTTGGGTTCGACACTCTTACTTATCGAAAGGACTATGATAGATCCCCTATACTTGTGGGTCATCAAGACTCTTTTATGGCGTCGTTGTTGAGAGTGTTTCATGACGACTTTGAAGTTCCTCGTACTTAACGTGAAGATTTTTAATGTCTTCAATTAAGGATTGAGTTCGAGTCATTTCCGCATCCAACAGGTCATCGCTTTTGTCTAGAAACTTTTGAATATGTTCCATATCATTTTGTTGTTCTGTTGCAATTTTAGCAAGTGTTTTGTAGCTAGGTTTAGATTCACATTTAGAGTCATCTTCACTTGATGTTTGAAAGTAAGCATCGCATGAGTTTACCTTGGCACCGTGTGCCATGAAGCAGTAGGTGGGAGCAGAGTTATCCTCATCATTAGCATCGGCGTTGGAGACGAGACCATGGTCTTTAGTGTTGAAGATGGACTTGGCAACATATGCTGAAGCTAGAGCCAGACTTTCCACGCCTGAATCGGACTCCTCCTCAGACTCCACCTCCGCCCCTCGGAAGCAAACTCCTCCTCAGAATCCATCTCCTTGCCAACAAATGCACGAGCCTTACTTGATGAGCTCTTCTTGTGTGATGAAGACTTGGATGAAGATTTGGATGAAGACTTTGATGATTTCTTCTTCTTCTTGTCATCAGAATCATATTCTTTGCTCTTCTTCTTCTTGGTCTCATTGTCCCATTGAGGACACTCAGAGATGTAGTGACCAGGTTTCTTGCACTTGTGGCATGTTCTCTTCTTGTAGTCACGAGAGGAAGCTTCATCATTTCTTGAGCTGGATCTTGAAGACTTTCGGAAGCCCTTTTTCTTGGTGAACTTCTGGAACTTCTTCACAAGCATAGAGAGCTCCTTTCCAATGTCTTCAGGATCGTCAGAACTGCAGTCAGATTCTTCTTCACAAGAGGAAACAACTTTGGCCTTCAAAGCATGAGTTCGGCCATAGTTGGGACCATAGATATCTCTTTTCTCAGATAACTAGAACTCATGTGTGTTGAGCCTCTCAAGTATGTCAGATGGATCGAGAGTCTTGAAGTCAGGGCATTCTTGAATCATCAGGGACAGGGTGTCAAATGAGTTGTCAAGTGATCTCATGAGCTTCTTGACGATTTCGTGCTTGGTGATCTCAGTGGCACCGAGTGTGCGAAGCTCATTTGTGATATCAGTGAGGCGGTCAAACGTGAGCTCGAAGAACATCAATCCTTGAGTCTCTTTGAGTTGAGACGCCCTCGTTGACCTTGGAGAGCCAGTCCCAGACTAGCTTCGCAGTTTCCAGTGCACTCACACAGCCGTACTGTCCTTTGGTCAGGTGACCACAAATGATGTACTTGGCGGTTGAGTCCAGTTGAATGAACCTCTTGACATCAGCAGTGGTGACACCTTCACCGACCTTGGGAATGCCGTTCTTGACGACATACCAGAGGTCGACGTCAATGGCTTCAAGATGCATACGCATCTTATTCTTCAAGTAGGGGTAATCAGTGCCATCGAAGACAGGGCACGTAGCAGAGACCTTGATTATCCCTGCAGTCGACATAGCTCAAACTCCAGGTGGTTAAACCGAATCACACAGAACAAGGGAGCACCTTGCTCTGATACCAATTGAAAGTGATAGTTATTGACTAGAGGGGAGGTGAATAGGCGATTTTTATGAAAGTCTTCAAAACACGAGGGCTTTGAAGACAAATAGTAGAAATGATCCTATTGATATGCAGCGGAAGGTAGACTACTCTAGGCAAGCCATGTTGGAAATATGCCCTAGAGGCAATAATAAAATGGTTATTATTATATTTCTTTGTTCATGATAATTGTCTATTGTTCATGCTATAATTGTGTTATCAGGAAATCGTAATACATGTGTGAATACATAGACCACAACACGCCCCTAGTGAGCCTCTAGTTGACTAGCTCGTTGATCAAAAGATAGTCATGGTTTCCTGACTATGGACATTGGATGTCATTGATAACGAGATCACATCATTAGGAGAATGATGTGATGGACAAGACCCAATCCTAAGCATAGCTCAAAGATCATGTAGTTCGTTAGCTGTAGCTTTTCTGAATGTCAAGTATCATTTCCTTAGACCATGAGATTGTGCAACTCCCGGATACCGTAAGAGTGCCTTGGGTGTGCCAAACGTCACAACGTAACTGGGTGACTATAAAGGTACATTACAGGTATCTCCAAAAGTGTTTGTTGGGTTGGCACAAATCGAGACTGGGATTTCTCACTCTGTATGACGGAGAGGTATCTCTGGGCCCACTCGGTAATGCATCATCATAATGAGCTCAATGTGATCAAGTGGTTTATCACGGGATCATGCATTACGATACGAGTAAAGTGACTTGCCGGTAACGATACTGAACAAGGTATTGGGATACCGACAATCGAGTCTCGGGCAAGTAACGTACCGATTGACAAAGGGAATTGTATACAGATTGATTGAATCCTCGACATCGTGGTTCATCCGATGAGATCATCGTGGAGCATGTGGGAGCCAACATGGGTATCCAGATCCCGCTGTTGGTTATTGACCGGAGAGTCGTCTCGGTCATGTCTGCATGTCTCCAGAACCCGTAGGGTCTACACACTTAAGGTTCGGTGACGCTAGGGTTGTTAGGAAGACTTGTATGTGATTACCGAATGTTGTTCAGAGTCCCAAATGAGATCCCGGACGTCACGAGGAGTTCCGGAATGGTCCGGAGGTAAAGATTTATATATGGGAAGTTGTCATACGGTCGCCGGAAAGGTTCGAGGGCATATCGGTATTGTACCGGGGCCACCGGAGGGGTTCCGGGGGTCCACCGGGAGGGGCCACCTCTTCCGGAGAGCCTTATGGGCTGTATGGAGAAGGGAACCAGCCCAAGTGGGCTGGGGCGCCACACCCCCCTAGGGCCCATGCGCCTAGGGTTGGGGGAAACGCTAAGGGGGGGCGCCCCCTTGCTTGGGGGCAAGCCCCCCTCCCCTTGGCCGCCGCCCCCCCTCTAGATCTCATCTCGAGGGGGCCGGGCCCCTTTCCCCTTCCCCTATAAATATAGGGGTGAGGGGAGGGCTGCATACACAACATCCAAGGCGCAGCCCCTCCCCTCCCCAACACCTCTCCTCTCCATAAGAGCTTGGCGAAGCCCTGCCGGAGTACTGCAGCTTCACCACCACCACGCCGTCGTGCTGCTGTTGGAGCCCTCTTCCTCAACATCTCCCTCCTCCTTGCTGGATCAAGGCGCGGGAGACGTCCTCACTCCGTACGTGTGTTGAACGCGGAGGTGCCGTCCGTTCGGTGCTAGGATCTTCGGTGATTCGGATCACGTCGAGTATGACTCCATCAACCCCGTTCTCTTGAACGCTTCCGCTCATGATCTACAAGGGTATGTAGATGCACTCCTCTTTCCCTCATTGCTAGATGACTCCATAGATTGATCTTGGTGATGCGTAGAAAATTTTAAAATTCTGCTACGTTCCCCAACAGTGGCATCATGAGCTAGGTCTATGCGTAGTTACTATGCACGAGTAGAACACAAAGTAGTTGTGGGCGTCGATATTGTCAATTATCTTGCCATTACTAGTCTTATCTTGATTCGGCGGCATTGTGGGATGAAGCGGCCCGGACCAACCTTACACGTACGCTTACGTTAGACCAGTTCCACCGACTGACATGCACTAGTTGCATAAGGTGGCTAGCGGGTGTCTGTCTCTCCCACTTTAGTCGGATCGGATTCGATGAACAGGGTCCTTATGAAGGGTAAATAGAAATTGGCAATTCACGTTGTGGTTTTGGCGTAGGTAAGAAACGTTCTTGCTAGAAACCTATAGCAGCCACGTAAAAACTTGCAACAACAATTAGAGGACGTCTAACTTGTTTTTGCAGCAAGTGTTTTGTGATGTGATATGGCCAAAGGATGTGATGAATGATATAATAGGAATCACGACTTGCATGTCGATGAGTATGACAACCGGCAGGAGCCATAGGAGTTGTCTTTATTTATTTATGACCTGCGTGTCAACATAAATCATGTAATTACTTTACTTTATTGCTAAAGCGTTAGCCATAGTAGTAGAAGTAATAGATGATGAGACAACTTTCAAAAGACACGATGATGGAGATCATGATGATGAGATCATGGTGTCATGCCTGTGACAACGATGATCATGGAGCCCGAAGATGGAGATCAAAAGGAGCAAATGATATTGGCCATATCATGTCACTATTGATTTGCATGTGATGTTTATTCATTTTTTACATCTTATTTGCTTAGGAACGACTGGTAGCTTAATAAGATGATCCCTCGTAATAATTTCAGAAGTGTTCCCCTAACTGTGCACCGTTGCGAAGGTTCGGTTGTTTTGAAGCACCACGTGATGATCGGTGTGATAGATTCTAATGTTCGAATTACAACAGGTGTAAGCCAGATTACACACACATACACTTAGGTTAAACTGACGAGCCTTAGCATGTTAGACTGGCCTCGGACTCGGAACACGGAAGACCGAAAGGTCGAGCATGAGTCGTATAGAAGATACGATCAACATGAAGATGTTCACCGATGTTGGCTAGTCTGTCTCACGTGATGATCGGACACGGCCTAGTTAACTCGGATCATGTTATACTTAGATGACTAGAGGGATGTCTATCTGAGTGGGAGTTCATTGAGTAGTTTGATTAGATGAACTTAATTATCATGAACTTAGTCTAAAATCTTTACAATATGTCTTGTAGATCAAATGGCCCACGTTGTCCTCAACTTCAACGCGTTCCTAGAGAAAACCAAGCTGAAAGACGATGGCAGCAACTATACGGACTGGGTCCGGAACCTGAGGATCATCCTCATAGCTGCCAAGAAAGATTATGTCCTAGAAGCACCGCTAGGTAACGCACCTGTCCCAGAGAACCAAGACGTTATGAATGCTTGGCAATCACGTGCCGATGATTACTCCCTCGTTCAGTGCGGCATGCTTTACAGCTTAGAACCGGGGCTCCAAAAGAGTTTTGAGAGACACGGAGCATATGAGATGTTCGAAGAGCTGAAAATGGTTTTTCAAGCTCATGCCCGGGTCGAGAGATATGAGGTCTCCGACAAGTTCTTTAGCTGTAAGATGGAGGAAAATAGTTCTGTCAGTGAGCACATACTCAAAATGTCTGGGTTGCATAACCGCTTGACTCAGCTGGGAGTTAATCTCCTGGATGACGCGGTCATTGACAGAATCCTTCAGTCGCTTCCACCGAGCTACAAGAGCTTTGTGATGAACTTCAATATGCAGGGGATGGAAAAGACCATTCCTGAGGTATATTCAATGCTGAAATCAGCAGAGGTAGAAGTCAAAAAGGAACATCAAGTGTTGATGGTGAATAAAACCACTAAGTTCAAGAAAGGCAAGGGTAAGAAGAACTTCAAGAAGGACGGCAAGGGAGTTGCTGTGCCTGGTAAGCAAGCTGCCGGGAAGAAGCCAAAGAATGGACCCAAGCCCGAGACTGAGTGCTTTTATTGCAAGGGAAGTGGTCACTGGAAGCGGAACTGCCCCAAATACTTAGCGGACAAGAAGGCCGGCATCACGAAAGGTATATGTGATATACATGTAATTGATGTGTACCTTACCAGTACTCGTAGTAGCTCCTGGGTATTTGATACCAGTGCGGTTGCTCACATTTGTAACTCAAAGCAAGAGCTGCGGAATAAGCGGAGACTGGTGAAGGAAGAGGTGACAATGCGCGTCGGGAATGGTTCCAAGGTCGATGTGATCGCCGTCGGCATGCTGCCTCTACATTTACCTACGGGATTAATTTTAAACCTCAATAATTGTTATTTAGTGCCAGCTTTGAGCATGAACATTGTATCAGGATCTCGTTTAATTCGAGATGGCTACTCATTTAAATCCGAGAATAATGGTTGTTCTATTTATATGAGAGATATGTTTTATGGTCATGCTCCAATGGTGAATGGTTTATTCTTAATGAATCTCGAGCGTAATGCTACACATATTCATAGTGTGAATACCAAAAGATGTAAGGTTGATAATGATAGTCCCACATACTTGTGGCACTGCCGCCTTGGTCACATAGGTGTCAAACGCATGAAGAAGCTCCATGCAGATGGACTTTTGGAGTCTCTTGATTACGAATCATTTGACACGTGCGAACCATGCCTCATGGGTAAAATGACCAAAACTCCATTCTTAGGAACAATGGAGCGAGCAACCAACTTATTGGAAATCATACATACTGATGTGTGCGGTCCAATGAGTGTTGAGGCTCGCGGTGGCTATCGTTATGTTCTCACCCTCACTGGTGACTTGAGTAGATATGGGTATGTCTACTAAATGAAACACAAGTCTGAGACCTTTGAAAAGTTCAAGGAATTTCAGAGTGAGGTTGAGAACCAACGTGACAGGAAAATCAAGTTCTTGCGATCAGATCATGGGGAGAATACTTGAGTCACGAATTTGGCACACACTTAAGAAAATGTGGAATAGTTTCACAACTCACGCCACCTGGAACACCTCGGCGTAATGGTGTGTCCGAATGTCGTAATCGCACTCTATTAGATATGGTGCGATCTATGATGTCTCTTACCGATTTACCGCTGTCATTTTAGGGCTATGCTTTAGAGACTGCCGCATTCACTTTAAATAGGGCTCCGTCGAAATCAGTTGAGACGACACCATATGAATTATGGTTTGGTAAGAAACCTAAGCTGTCGTTTCTAAAAGTTTGGGGATGCGATGCTTATGTCAAGAAACTTCAACCTGAAAAGCTCGAACCCAAATCAGAAAAATGCGTCTTCATAGGATACCCTAAAGAAACTGTTGGGTATACCTTCTACCTCAGATCCGAAGGCAAGATCTTTGTTGCCAAGAATGGGTCCTTTCTAGAGAAAGAGTTTCTCTCGAAAGAAATAAGTGGGAGGAAAGTAGAACTTGATGAAGTATTACCTCTTGAACCGGTAAGTGGCGCAGCTCAAGAAAATGTTCCTGAGGTGCCTGCACCGACTAGAGAGGAAGTTGATGATGATGATCATGAAACTTCAGATCAAGTTGCTACTGAACTTCGTAGGTCCACGAGGACACGTTCCGCACCAGAGTGGTATGGCAACCCGTTTTGGAAATCATGTTGTTAGACAACGGTGAACCTTCGAACTATGAAGAAGCGATGGCGGGCCCGGATTCCGAAAAATGGCTGGAAGCCATGAAATCCGAGATAGGATCCATGTATGGAAACAAAGTATGGACTTTGACTGACTTGCCCGATGACCGGCGAGCCATAGAAAATAAATGGATCTTTAAGAAGAAGACAGACGCGGATGGTAATGTGACCATCTATAAAGCTCGGCTTGTCGCTAAGGGTTATCGACAAGTTCAAGGGGTTGACTACGATGAGACTTTCTCACCCGTAGCGAAGCTGAAGTCTGTCCGAATCATGTTAGAAATTGCCGCATTCTATGATTATGAGATATGGCAAATGGACGTCAAAACGGCATTCCTTAATGGTTTCCTTAAGGAAGAATTGTATATGATGCAGCCGGAAGGTTTTGTCGATCCTAAGAATGCTGACAAGGTGTGCAAGCTCCAATGCTCGATTTATGGGTTGGTGCAAGCATCTCGGAGTTGGAACATTCGTTTTGATGAGATGATCAAAGCGTTTGGGTTTATGCAGACTTATGGAGAAGCCTGCATTTACAAGAAAGTGAGTGGGAGCTCTGTAGCATTTCTCATATTGTATGTGGATGACATACTGTTGATGGGAAATGATATAGAATTCTTGGAAAGCATAAAGGCCTACTTGAACAAGTGTTTTTCAATGAAGGACCTTGGAGAAGCTGCTTATATATTAGGCATCAAGATCTATAGAGATAGATCGAGATGCCTCATTGGTCTTTCACAGAGTACGTACCTTGACAAGATATTGAAGAAGTTCAAAATGGATCAGTCAAAGAAGAGGTTCTTGCCTGTATTGCAAGGTACGAGATTGAGCACGGCTCAATGCCCGGCCACGGCAGAAGATAGAGAAAAGATGAGTGTCGTCCCCTATGCCTCGGCCATAGGGTCTATCATGTATGCTATGCTGTGTACCAGACCTGATGTAAACCTTGCCGTAAGTTTGGTAGGAAGGTACCAAAGTAATCCCGGCATGGAACACTAGACAGCGGTCAAGAATATCCTGAAGTACCTAAAAAGGACCAAGGAAATGTTTCTCGTTTATGGAGGTGACAAAGAGCTCGTCATAAAGGGTTACGTTGATGCTAGCTTCGACACAGATCTGGATGACTCTAAGTCACAAACCGGATACGTGTATATTTTGAATGGTGGAGCAGTAAGCTGGTGCCGTTGCAAGCAGAGCGTTGTGGCGGGATCTACATGTGAAGCGGAGTACATGGCAGCCTCGGAGGCGGCACAAGAAGCAGTCTGGGTGAAGGAGTTCATTACTGACCTAGGAGTCATACCCAATGCGTCGGGCCCGATGACTCTCTTCTGTGACAACACTGGAGCTATTGCCCTTGCCAAGGAGCCCAAGTTTCACAGGAAGACCAGGCATATCAAGCGTCGCTTCAACTCCATTCGTGAAAGTGTTCAAAATGGAGACATAGAGATTTGTAAAGTACATACGGACCTGAATGTAGCAGATCCGTTGACTAAACCTCTCCCTAGAGCAAAACATGATCAACACCAGAACTGCATGGGTGTTCGATTCATCACAATGTAACTAGAATATTGACTCTAGTGCAAGTGGGAGACTGTTGGGAATATGCCCTAGAGGCAATAATAAAATGGTTATTATTATATTTCTTTGTTCATGATAATTGTCTATTGTTCATGCTATAATTGTGTTATCCGGAAATCGTAATACATGTGTGAATACATAGACCACAACACGTCCCTAGTGAGCCTCTAGTTGACTAGCTCGTTGATCAAAAGATAGTCATGGTTTCCTGACTATGGACATTGGATGTCATTGATAACGGGATCACATCATTAGGAGAATGATGTGATGGACAAGACCCAATCCTAAGCATAGCTCAAAGATCATGTAGTTCGTTAGCTGTAGCTTTTCTGAATGTCAAGTATCATTTCCTTAGGCCATGAGATTGTGCAACTCCCGGATATCGTAAGAGTGCCTTGGGTGTGCCAAACGTCACAACGTAACTGGGTGACTATAAAGGTACATTACAGGTATCTCCAAAAGTGTCTGTTGGGTTGGCACGAATCGAGACTGGGATTTGTCACTCCGTATGACGGAGAGGTATCTCTGGGCCCACTCGGTAATGCATCATCATAATGAGCTCAATGTGATCAAGTGGTTGATCACGGGATCATGCATTACGGTACGAGTAAAGTGACTTGCCGGTAACGAGACTGAACAAGGTATTGGGATACCGATGATCGAGTCTCGGGCAAGTAACGTACCGATTGACAAAGGGAATTGTATACGGATTGATTGAATCCTCGACATCGTGGTTCATCCGATGAGATCATCGTGGAGCATGTGGGAGCCAACATGGGAATCCAGATCCCGCTGTTGGTTATTGACCGGAGAGTCGTCTCGGTCATGTCTGCATGTCTCCAGAACCCGTAGGGTCTACACACTTAAGGTTCGGTGACGCTAGGGTTGTTAGGAAGACTTGTATGTGATTATCGAATGTTTTTCGGAGTCCCGGATGAGATCCCGGACGTCACGAGGAGTTCCGGAATGGTCCGGAGGTAAAGATTTATATATGGGAAGTTGTCATACGGTCGCCGGAAAGGTTCGAGGGCATATCGGTCTTGTACCGGGGCCACCGGAGGGGTTCCGGGGGTCCACCGGGAGGGGCCACCTCTTTCGGAGGGCCTTATGGGATGTATGGAGAAGGGAACCAGCCCAAGTGGGCTGGGGCACCACACCCCCCTAGGGCCCATGCGCCTAGGGTTGGGGGAAACCCTAAGGGGGGCGCCCCTTGCTTGGGGGGCAAGCCCCCCTCCCCTTGGCCGCCGCCCCCCTCTAGATCTCATCTAGAGGGGGCCGGCCCCCTTTCCCCTTCCCCTATAAATAGAGGGGTGAGGGGAGGGCTGCATACACAACATCCAAGGCGCAGCCCCTCCCCTCCCCAACACCTCTCCTCCTCCATAAGAGCTTGGCGAAGCCCTGCCGGAGTACTGCAGCTTCACCACCACCACGCCGTCGTGCTGTTGTTGGAGCCCTCTTCCTCAACCTCTCCCTCCTTCTTGCTGGATCAAGGCGCGGGAGACGTCCTCGCTCCGTACGTGTGTTGAACGCGGAGGTGCCGTCTGTTCGGCGCTAGGATCTTTGGTGATTCGGATCATGTCGAGTACGACTCCATCAACCCCGTTCTCTTGAACGCTTCCGCTCGTGATCTACAAGGGTATGTAGATGCACTCCTCTTTCCCTCGTTGCTAGATGACTCCATAGATTGATATTGGTGATGCATAGAAAATTTTAAAATTTTGCTACGTTCCCCAACAAGCCATAGTCAAGTAAGCAATGAAGTGAAAGCACGAAGACTGTCAGCAGCTAGGTAGTATGGATCAGGATGGAAGACAGTATGAAGCCAAACAGTAAACAATCTTCACTCGGTGAAGTCAATCAGATCATACAGGCAGGCAATGACTTCATGAAGACAAACTGGAAAGTAAAGGGAAGTGAAGGATAGAACCAGTAGCTTGGTGAAGACATAGATTTGGTAGACCAGTTCCAGTTCCTGTGACAACTGTACGTCTGGTTAGGGAGGCTGAGATTTAACTCAGAAGACCGCGTCTTCACCTTATTCCCCTTGAGCTAAGGACACACAGTCCTCGCCCAATCACTCTGGTAAGTCTTCAAGGTAGACTTCCAAACCTTCACAGACTTCGTTCACCGGCAATCCACAATGACTCTTGGATGCTCAGAACGCGACGCCTAACCGGCTGGAGGATTCATAGTCCTCAAGTGTAACAAGTCTTCAGATCACGCGGACAGAAAGACTTCAGTGATGCCTAACACTCTTTGGCTCTGGGTGTATAGGGCTTTGTCCTCGCAAGGATCTCTCTCTCCAATGCTTCGGAGGTGGGTTGCTCTCAAATGACAAAAGCTGTGCACTAACTCTGAGCAGCCACCGATTTATTGTGTAGGGGTAAGCTATTTATAGCCAGGAGGCAACCCAACCTGATTTGTCCAAAATGACCCTGGGTCACTAAGGAACTGACACGTGTCCAATGGTCAGATTTCAAACACACGCGGCAGCTTGACTTGGGCTACAAGTAAAGCTGACTCATCCGGCTCTGGATAAGATTTGCTCTCATTGTCTACGCTCGAAGACATAGGATTTGGTTGAGCATCACATCAGTCACTCTGACTTTGTTCACTTGGACCCCACTTAACAGTACGGTGGTTCCTATGACTCAACAAAGAAGAAAAGGAAACTACGAAACAACTATGTCTTCGCACTCCATAGTATTCATGCGAATGTCTTCTCATGTCATAATCTTCACTGTGAATATCTTCACAGACCACCATTCTCTTCAATGTCTTCATACATTTTTAGGGGTCATCTCTGGTAGGTAAACCGAATCAATATGGGAGTACTACCTGTGTTATCCTGCAATTCTCACAAACACATTAGTCCCTCAACCAAGTTTGTCGTCAATACTCCAAAACCAACTAAGGGTGGCACTAGATGCACTTACAACCATCCACCCAATACATGTTTCTGACACGGTCCTCATCGTCCAGTCTTATCCTGTAGAAGAAATCAAGATCTTCTTTTGCTTTCTCTTTGAAGTGGGCAATCTTGTCTTCTATGTCAGCCAACTTGCTCTCTCCATGGTACTTTGCCTTTAGGTTTGTGACATCTGCCGGTATGTAGGGCATTCTACTCAGACTACCATCTTTGTTGTGGATCAAGGACAGTATATGGACCATTCTCGATGTACTGACGTTACAATCATGTAGCAACTTTATGAATTTCTTCTTGTGAGGACTGAATCCTTTATGAGCGCTCAGAAATCTTACTAGGTCAACCTTCTTTATCATATCGTGGTTGTGTCCTTCGACATATTCGGTGACCACCCACCAGGCTCCATCTGTGTTTAGCTTCATTCTGGCAGGGCATTCCGGCATGAGAATGATGCCTCTCCTTCGTTCCGGCACGACAGACACAACACCTTTAACCTTCTTGTTCTTTCGCGCCTTGTAGCACCTTAGCTCATCTCTGTTGTACTCGTTAGTTTTTTTCCTATGGTATTCTGTGTTCACAGCAAATCCATGGAACAACACATAGCTCTGATAGTATTTATTGTCATATTCAAATGAACGAAATCTCTATCCAACATAAGGTGGTTGAGTTGGCATGAATTTTGATTGTCCCTCTTCTTCTTCCCCCTGCATTTCGTCATCAATTTCATCATTCACTTCAGTATTGGTGGTTGTTTCATCTGTGCGAATGTTGCTTGTGCTGGTGCACACAGGCGTGCTTGTTGTCATTGCTGCAACGATGGCAAGTTCTGACATTGATTCTGCATTGTTCGTGATAGTATGGTTGACCGGTTCGTGGAACGACCCTTCCGTGTGCTCTGATGTACCCGCAACAGATGTTCATGCACCGCTGTTGAACGTAGTCGAAGCTCCTGCATTTTTTAAATTGGGTTCGTGTGTAATCAGTATTTCTTGAATGGCATCTTCATTAAAATCAAATATGGCAACCGCATCTGATTGACCATGGCAACTGCATTTTATTCTACAAGGCAAATTGTAGGTGCCTACGCATGGATGACACATTGAATTGAGGCATTGCAAATGTAACTGTTTCCATTTTGCACAGGTAGATAACGAGGTATGTTTGTTACATGTCCAAAGTCTTGGAATGTGCAATTTTGAAATCATGGTAACTGTAATCCATATTTGCATGGCAACATGCATAGATGCAAGTCTTGGGCAGTTGCATTTGGCCAGGTATGGCAACTGCAGTTGTCTAGCCATGGCAGCTGTAGTTGACCTAATATGGCATCTGCAATTGTCCAGTCATGGCAATCAACATTCTAACATCAAATGCAAGCTAAGTATGAGCACACAAGGCAAATGCAGATAATCACAAATAGCAAATAGTAATTGACAAATCCAGATGATCATAGATGACAAATGGACTTATACATTGGTGGCAAATGCAGTTGACCGGTTTTGGCAACTGCACTTTTTCCAAAGCTTTGTGTATCAGCTTTCGATGCAATTGTCTTTCTGTTTTTTCATTTTTTTTGTCACAGCATGGTAATTGGCTTGTTTCTTAGTTTCCTTTTTTGTCATACATTGTGCGTGCGATCAGATTTTTAAATGTCTCACCTGCACAAGATGTTGATGGTAGTTCTCTTGTTGTCATCGTTTGCCACGTACTACATGATGGTCCTGTGTTTTCAAAATATTTGTAAGTCTGTCATCTCATCATCCTTGATACTCTTTCGTTTACTATTTTCATGATCTCGATTTTTCTGTATCCTACTTCTTTTTTTTGCACATCAACATGCTTGCATGATTTTCTTGGTTCACAAATTACCTTGAATTGCCACATGTGCTACTTGAAGTTGGTGTGTTGTATCTGCATTACTGATGGCCCATAATGGTGCAGCTTGCCACGAGACTCCTGGTGGTGTGGTTGTAGCGTAAGAACCTGCGAACATGTCAATGTAAATCATAAGATGTGATGCCATATTTCATGTATACACACATGTTAAATCTCATTTTTCCCTTCATGCGTCATGTGGAAGTTTAGTTTTCAAATCATGGCAAACATAATCCACCATACGTGGCAACTACAGTCGACAAGCATTGACCAACTGCAGTTGGTCAGGCATGGCAACTACAGTTGTTAAAACATGGCAACTGTAGTTGAGCAGTCATGGCAACTGTAGTTGTTCAGACATGGCAACTGTAGTTGAACCAACATGGCAACTACGTGCAATCACATATGGCAATGGTAGTCATACATTAATTGGCAAATGCAGTTGTCCACGGATGGCAAATACAGTTGACCAGGCTTGGCAGGTGCACTTTTATCTTTTTTTTTGTTTTGCATCAGCTACAAACGCTATTGTCATCTATTTTTCATTTTTGTCACACCTCTTAACTGCCTTGTCTTTCTCTAGTTTCCTTTTCAAATACATTGTGTGCACGATCATTTTTTTTACGTCTCACCTGCATAAGATGTTGATAGCAGGTATCAGGTTGCCAGCTGTTGCCACTTGCTGCATGATGGTCCTGTGTTTTCAAAATACTCGTAAGTCTGACATCCTTGCATGATTTTTTGCCACACCAACATGCTTGCATTATTTTTTTGGGTTCACAATACCTTGATTTGCCACATGTGCTATTTGAAGTTGGTCTCTCGCATCTCTATCACCGATAGCCCCCCATGTTGCAACTTGCCATGGTATTCCTGGTGGCGTGGTTGTGTTGTAAGAACCTGTGAACAATGTCCTTGTAATACATAAGAAGAAATGCCATTTTCAAGTCCACAAACATGGAAAATTTCACTTTTTCTTCATGCATCGTACCCATGCCGCGTACTGCTCTAGTAGTGGAAGCAATGGTCCTGCTGAAATGAGTTCATTGTACCCTATCACATCCCAAGGGGGCGCTTGTGGCTGTCCAAAAAACTAAGAATCAGGCCCGTCTCCAGGATTCATTCTGCTTCTTCCCCTGTTTTTCACACTCCTGTAGAACAATTTAATCATTGCATGAATGAGAACGCATTATTATTCTAATTCCATTTTGTTGTTTCCATAAAAGGGAACATGAGATCTTAACATATTCAATGCATATTCATTCTCTTTCTACAATCTGGATGGCAACTACCATGTAAGATTGGCGGCAACTAACTATATAACATGGTGGCAACTACCAGCAAAGTTGGGTGGCAACTATTTTCCTTTATCGTTGCCTGCCAAATACTCTATTTTGCCCTGCTCCCCCTCCGTATTCAACTTTTTCCTCCATCCTCTTTTTATCTAACTCTTAGCGAGCCTTAACATACTTTCGAGCACAGTTTGATAGCAACCCCAAACTAACAGCTTAGTATGAACTTCTGATTGCCCGCATTTATGAAGATCAAATCTAGGATACATGATGGCAACTTTGTGGAATTTGGAGGGGAGAGGAGAACGGCTGAATTCATGTGTTTCTAGATCAATGCGGCACAAATGTAGGATGTCCGTGGTCTGGTTGCCATGACCATGTGGATCCAATCTCCATCTATGCGGGCAATCTCGAAATGAAATTAGTAGGGGGGGGGGATAGGAGAACGACTAGATCCAGGATGTTTCTCACCTTTTGTTGAGTTCGTTACCGTGTTTTCCGTTGAGGGGGCGCTGGTGATTTGATCTGGTTGCCAAGGCAAATAGCGAAGGAAGAGGAGGGAGGTAGGGGGAGATTTACCGATCCGGAGGTTGGAGACGACCGACAGTGGCTACTCTGGCGCGCGGGCTTGGAGGGACGACAGCAGAAAGGTGGATTTGGTCGTGCGGGCCGTGGGAGTGGCTCGCCCGGACGTGTGGGCGATCGCGCGGCACATCAGACGTGCGGGCTGCGACGGGGGGCGCCCGGACGTGTTCGTGCGGGCGGGCCTGCATCGATACCACACGGGGCGTGCAACAGATACCCCCTGGATGCCACATATGTGATGAATATCGGCATCCTTGTTCTATGGTCCTCGGTTTAAAAAAAAAAACCCGCCATTTCAACGACTTCACTTCATTTTCGCTGTACAGACCAAAAGCATGAGGATATATAATGCGTCGAGGATTCAGAGTGGTCCAGCAGCCCCCAGACTAGCTACTAGCTTCTGCTTCCCCAGGATATAGGAGTACTCCGTATATGATAACGTGTCCTCAGATGTGCCGGACCCTGAAGCGAGACGAGACGCATGCACGGAAGGAAGCGAGCGTGGCAGGACGGACGCACGCACGGATCGGTGGCCCTTTCTCTATCTGCACTGTACGCGGCGCGGTCTGTTAGGCTGTCGCGGTCGCGAAAGGGAGAGCGCATGCAAAAGTTGGCGTCGCTGCGTGTCCTGTCGGAGACGGATGGATGGATGGGTCGATCGAGAGCAATCATCTACTCCCCTCTCACATGTGTTTGATCTACTTTCGGGGGAGGAAGGAGGGGGAGGAGATCGTCCACGATGCTTCCCCGAAGCAACCCGCTCATCATTCTCCCATGATCCGTGCATGCATGCATGCGTGTTTGCATATGCATAGGATCCCTTTTGCAGTCCCGTGGAGCCGGCCGGTCCCTGTTGAATTTGCTGCTGCGGTTAGAGCACCTACAGTTGAGATTCGGAGCACGCACACGCACCCAACAGCACTGAGTGCTGGCACTTGTATCAGTTGATGAGATCCTTGTGCCCATGTTGCAAAAGCTGGCCGAAACTGTTCCCCTAATCATGGGATCATATGTGTGCTGCTTACCCAAAGTAGCTAACAAATTGCAGCTTGCTTGCGAAGCCCCATGAATTGTACAAGAGGTCCGTCGCATTATTTAGGATTAACTCTTTTCTTTCTCTAGCTGGTTATTGCAGTCGGTTGTCTTGTTTTGATTTTATCTACTTTGGCTTGGGTTATAATTGTGTTTTGATAGTGTTTTCTTTTCATTCGTATATCATGTTGGGATGCTGTTGGAGGCGGTGTATTTTTCTGAGGGTAAAGTGGAGTTTTTCAATGCATGATTGTGGTGTGCGTATACATTTCGGCCTCGGTGTTCAGTCCGTACTGGTTGTGTCTGCCCCTTGAAGACTCTTATTCCACGCTAAAATCATGGAATCGCTACTATAACGCTCATGTTGACCGCCAAATGAAGCTCTCGCTTGCTCAGCTCCCCGCTCCGCACGCTCGCTTGGTTTTTTTATGTCCACTCCACTGCTAGCTCAGAAAATAAAACAATTATCGTAGTTTTTATTTGGAATTTTTGTTAAATAAGAAGATGTTCACTAATTTAAAAAATCTTGGATTTTCAAAAATGTGGTGACTTAAAAATCATGAATTTTAGAAAAAAAAGTTTGTGAATTGTAAAAGAGTATCCTTGGATTTAAAGAAATGTTTGAATTCGAAAAAAGGACTACAAATTTGAAAAAAATTACAAACTTTGAAAATTCTTGTGAACATTAAAAATATTCATGAACTTGAAAAATATTCCTGGAATATTAAAATCACAAGTTTTAATAAATATTCATGAACTAAATGTGAAAAAATAAACATAAAGGAAAAAACAAACAATAAAAGAAAAACACAAAGGAAAAACTGTTAAAATCGGTAGAGAAACACATAGAAGAAAAAAACTAAAAATCAGGCAATATCTTCTAAAAACCGCCTGACCCATTACGACTAGGTATGCTTTACTCTCAATGAGTGACACATACCGTTATAGGCGGGGCACATAGCAACCCGGTAGCCTCCGACGCACTAGGAGACTCCAAATCTAGAGGAACCACGGTGCAACCCAGGGAGACGAATGCCCAAGCTGGGCTAGCCTATGGGAGTGTTTAGTTGAGCTTTTACTAGGCTTTTTCACTTTGGCTTATAAGCCAAAATAAGCACCTAAATAGCAGAAATTGCTTTTAGAGGCCGAGCTCCACGGAAGCCTCCAAATGCAAAACTCAAAATTCATGAAAATTCATATTTTTATATTTCAAAAAAATCTGAAAAAAAGTTACAGAGATAGATGAAGGCATAGTGCACAAGTGTGTATATTTTCAAGGCGAAATGCGTTGAAATGGTGGCTATGCAAAAAAAAACAATATAGGGCTATTTAACACAGATACTATTCATGCTTCCAGACCATGAATTTGTCTTTTTTGTACAGATCACATTTCAATGTATTTTATCCTTAAATTTTACACACATACACCTCACATCCTTGTTTACTTATACAAAATTTTCAGGATTTTTAGAAACCAATTTTTTTTTGAATTTATCAAAAATTCGATCCAAAACACCGTACTCCCTAAATAGGTGTTTTTTGGGCTTTTTGGCTTATATTGTCTTAAAGCACCTTATAAGCAAAAAAAGCCAAAAAGCACATATTTAGATGCTTTTTTGGCTTATAAGACAAAGTGAAAAAGGCAAGTAAAAGCCCAGCCAAACACCCTCTATGGCTGACTACATACTGCTCATGATGAATAGCTATAATTTTATGCTCCCACCTTTGTTTGACTTCGTGTGGCCACCGGTGACTGGTTCCTTGTCTGTTCCATGATGTTGGCCGGAGTCAGATAGCTATCAATCTCTAGGATAAACAGGGTTGAGCACCTCTCTAGGGTTAGGGTGACCCTTTGATACATGCCAATACTTTAGCTTCAAGGGCACTTGAACAAGAAAACAAACATATGTGGAAGGAGAAGAATATGTGCCCTTCTCATCTCTAAGGATCATGCCATTGCCTCCATTGTCATTGGCCTCAGAGAATGCATCGTCGACATTAAGCTTCATTCAACCAACCCAGGGAAATTCTTACGGTTGGATTTCAGATGAACAGAGCATTAAAAAGTCTGAAAGTCGCTCTCTAGGGGTGGCATGGGAAAACCCTAGCCGTCGCCCCGTCCCTCCCCACATCACTCTCTAGCCACGGTCGTTGCCAAATGATGCCGACGGGCAAAGCCCTTCTTGGCGGATGGCAGCGGCAAGGCAAGCTCCTCTCGTGGCACGCTTCTTGGCCCCTTGCCAGCGCAGCTTGCTCGCGGAGCGACAGTGGAAGCCGGGGCGGCGGCCCTGGGCGGTGATGCTGATGGCTGGCCTACTCATTGGCACGGTGGGAAGGTCGTGCGCGGTGAACCATAGGGCCAGTCCGGTGCATGAGGAATTTAGTGTGGTTGGCCACGACCATAGCCTTCCGTGCTCGCATGGACGGCGGCCAGCTGCTATTTGTGATCTGTGTTGGGATTTCCTCAAAGAGGAGAGGATGATGCAGTACAATAGAGATAAGTATTTTCCTTAGTTAAGAACCAAGGTTATCAATCCAGTAAGAGAACCACACAGAACCTCGTGAACAACATCTGCACACAGAAAAGCAAATACTTGCACCCAACGCAAACAAGAGTATTGTAAATCCTCTTGGCGGTTACTTGCAAGGATTAAATCTTGTGGTGGTAGATAATAATTTGTAAAGATAAAATAAAATAAAATACAAAAGTGCAGCAAAGTATTTTTGTGTTTTATATATGATAAAAGTAAACCTAGGGGCCATAGTTTTCACTAGAGGCTTCTCTCTCGAACACATAGCATACGATGGGTAAAAAATTACTGTTTGGGAGTTGATAGAAAACCGCATAGTTATGACGATATTTAAGTCAATGATCATGTATATAGACATCACATCCGAGACAAGTAGATTGACTCCTGTCTGCGTCTACTACTATTACTCCGCCCATCGACCGCTATCCAGTATGCATCTAGGGTATTAAGTTAATAAAATAGAGTACCGATTTAAGCAAGATAACATGATGTAGACAATGTAAACTCAACTAATATGAATAAATCTCATCATTTTATCCTTAATGGAAACAATCAAATACGTGTCTTGTCCCCTACTTTGTCACTTGGATAGATCACCACAAGATTGAACCCATCATAAAGCACCTCTCCCACTGAAGATAAATCAATCTAGTTGGCCAAACCAAACGAATAGATTAGAGAGAAATACAACACTATAAAAATCATGCATAATAAAGTTCAGAAAAGACTCCATTAATATACATAAATATTCATATCATAAACTCACAGTTCATCGGATCCCAACAAACATACCGCAAAAGAAAATTACGTCGGATAGAAGTCCAAGAAGATCAAGAAAAACATGGTATTGAAGATCAAAAAGAAAGAAGAAGTCATCTAGCTACTAGCTACAGACCCGTAGGTATGTGATGAACTACTCACGCATCATCGATAGGGCAGCAAGGATGATGTAGAAGTCCTTCATGATCGTTTCCCCCTCCGACGGAGTACCAGAAAAGGCCTCTAGATCAAGCCAGTGCGGCGGTGGGCGCTCGGTGTATCGCCCGGATTTGGAGCGGTGGCTTCAGTGGTTCAGTTGGCGGCGTGTCGAGCTATGGCACAACTCAGCATTTGGGGACCTAAGTCTAGGCATTCAGCTCGGTTGGTGGAGGCGGTACACGTTGGACACATGGGGTTGGCAGGTGCGCAGCGGTGATGTCTCTGGTAGCACGTGGCATTCGTGTGGAGGACGGCATCGGTAATGCTTACGGAAGTTTGAGCGCATTTGGTGGTCATGTATGGCAGTTTGAGCGAAAGCCATGTTCTAGCTCCGAGCTAGAACCGACAATAGCAACACCTTCGTGTGGCGGTCAGCTCCATCGAGGCATCACTCAATGGAGCTATGACATTTCCTCTTGGTCTGCAAGTTTCCTGCGGGAACCTCACATCCATTTGGATCCGTCTATGGCGGCGCTTCAAGCATCACTCTCTCCTTGGAGTCATCGATCTGGAGCCCCTTTGCATGTTGGCTGGCTGACATCGTCCAGGGGCTAGTGGTTTGTTCGTGGTGGTGTGATTGTTATTCTTCTTTATTGGTGTCTTCTTCTCGTGTGGATCAATGGTGCGAGAGTTTTCCCTTCTGCGGTCATGATGGTCAGTATGCACGGTGAAGTGAACCGGGTGTGGACTCAGCTCCTTGATGCCTTCCGGCTTCGTCGGTGGTGCCGCTGTTGTAATGTAGCCTTGGCTGCATTTGGCTCTTCGTTCACGTGTGGACGCAGTCACTCGTTGCTCTTGGGCTATGCCAATAGCCTTGAGGCATTATAGATGGTCTCGGTTGATTGGAGCTCTTCGTCTATGGTGATGGTGTTCTTATGCAGCCTCCCGTTCGTGAGGACGATGAAAGATGACGGCATTTCAGTTCTTCTTTTTTCTTTTCGGTGTTTATCTTGTTGTTGCCTTGACCTAGCTTATCTTTTTTTTTGTCGTGTTAACTGAGGTTATCTACTTATTCACATCCTTGTATTCCCATACAATTTCTCGGCTCCACCGCCCCCCTACTTATAATGAATTAATGAACGAAAGTAGGGCTGCAACATTTTGTTAAAAAGAGGCTGAATAGAGCAGATGCGTTTCTACAGTTTCGTCACGGTACTTTCTTTTAGGGCATTTATTCGTCACAGTACCTTGGTACAGTACTTTGGCACCGCTTTGACCTTGTCTTTGACGCGTTTCTGCTGGCTGACGGCCGGGGTGCCATGTCCTGTGGGCTGCACGCACTGCTCATCCACATCGCCCATCTTACACACCACGTGATTATGATTATGATACCGTTTTTGCCTAAAAAATATACTGTATATGATATCGTTTGCAGCTACAGTAACATGCAGCTAGACATGCTTCCTAAAAAAATGCAAGCTAGATATGCAGCTAGCTGCCTAGCTCTCACCGACACACGTTGATTTGTACTCCACTTATAATGTAGTACCACGTTGCATACATGCTCAAACTGCATGTACACACGAGGAGTCCCTTTTTTATAAGAACGTACACACGAGGAGTCTTAGGATAGAAGCAAGGAGGCAGAAATCGCTAATTAAGGATTCATTACAAAGATCACTCCCATCTTTTCAGGTTGTGACAAGTGGCGCTATATGTGCGTCACGTGTCGCAATCTGGGAGTTTTTTTTCTTCGTAAATTCGTTTATTCAAAACGTTTTATCTCTTAAACCATGCGTCCAAATCTTATACCGTTTTCACCGTTAGATTCCTCATGTTAAGATCTTCAAAACTAGACGCATGTTGATATGTTGTGACGAACTTTTTTCACGAAAAAAATGAATGAAAAAACCAAACCAGAAGCACGGTTTTTTCCCTTTTCGAAACAGGCACGCCCATGCCTCTCGCGAAATCACGGCCGTGTCTCTCGCAGAAGCAAAACCCTGTCTCTCGCGAAAGAAAAATAATAAAAAAGACGTTTTTTTCGTTTCCGAGAGGCAGGGCCGTGCTTCTCACGAAAGCACAACCGTGCCTCTCGTGGTAGCAAAATCATGCCTCTCGCGAAAGGAAAAAAAACAGAACACGTGTTTTTTTCGTTTCCGAGAGGCACGACTGTCTCAACCATGTGTCTCGCGGAAGCAAAATCGTGCCTCTCGCAAAAGGAAAAAAAGACAGAAAATGCGTTTTTTTCGTTTCCGAGAGGCACGGCCGTGACTCTCGTGAAAGCACGACCGTGCCTCTCGCGGAAGCAAAACCGAGCCTCTCGCAGAAGGGAAAAAAATAAAAAATGCGTTTCTTTTTCATTTCCAAGAGGCACGGTTGTGATTCCGGCGAAAGCAAAACCGTGCCTCTCACGAAAACAAAACCATGACTCTAGTGAAAGAAAAAACACATCTTTTCATGAAAAAATTGATTTTTTCGTCCAAAAGCTAAGGAAGACCGGTGAAAAACCGAAACGTCGAAAAAACCCCGAACCCTTTTAAAAAGCCGAAAACGCGTGCGAAAAAAACAAAATCCGGAGGGAGAGCCACACATGGCGGGGGCTGAGAGCGCGACAAGTGGCGTTGATCGTTGTGAGGCTCCTGAAGGAGCGCTCGTCATCTAGCTCCCCCAAGGAGGCAGTCGGATTCGAGCTCCTAACGTGGGCCTTGTGGCAGGTGTCTCACTTAGCTTTTGAGCATCTACGACCAGACTAAGGGCATCTCCCAAACCCCGCAACCGTCCGGACTGCACTTTAAGAATATGTTTTGTCATCCAACGCGATTTTGTATTGGTCTACTCGATGGTCCGGACACACTTTTTCGCAATCCGGAAATAAAGTGAGGGCTTTGCGGGCGTCCGAACCGTTGCCATGTCCACATCTGACCATACTGGCCCACCAAAATCCCCTCCTCCCTCGCCCGCGTACATTCCCGTCCGATGCCAGCTGCCGTAGAACGGCCGCTCAGCATTGACGCCGGCCCAGAGCGGCGCTACCTCTCATTGACACCAGCGTTGAATTGGCATGCCAGTCGAGAGCGTCGCTCGTGTCGCGTCCCGTGTTCACACCTCTTCAATACCAGGGAGATGTTTATCGTACGGGGCAGGACTGCAGGACGGATATCTACCACGCCCGTTCAATGCCCAGTCGTCCTTATGCTACCGTTAAGCAGACTCATCGGACGAGGAACCAACTCCGGCGCCACTCATTGACGCATCCGGATGCTTGGCCTCACCGGAATCCTCTATATAAAGGAGGTCACATCCGGCTAAACTCCACGCCGCAACACATTCTCCTGCCTTGCACCACATCCGCCATGACCACAAGCTTGAGAGCTATGTGGAAGAGCCTGTCGTCGGAGCAGAAGCACGTTGTGGCCGTCCTTGCAGCCGTCTGGCAAACCCGCCACGCTAGGCGGATCGAGCAGGGAATGCCAGCTAGCTCACCCAAGGTATCCGACGACGACCCTACGACGGAGACGGTCGACGACGACGACGACGACGACGCGTTGGACCCCCGCGCATGTGCATGTGTAAGGGCATATTTCTCCCTATGTGGTTTTGGTGATTGATGACAATGCATTTGCGGACTAATCATGTGCATTGAGCATTTCAGATATCTCATGTCTAGGCACAAGACGATTCGGTGCCCGTCGGATCCTGTCGAAGACGGCGGTTCTCTATGTCTCTTTTAGGTGGATTTGAGTGGTAGGAAAGCCGTACTATTAAGAGGGGGTCCGCATTGGAAAGGTTAATTAGGGTGGAATCTGAAGGAAATATGCCCTAGAGGCAATAATAAAGTTTTTATTTATATTTCCTTATATCATGATAAATGTTTATTATTCATGCTACAATTGTATTAACCGGAAACTTGATACATGTGTGAATACGTAGACAAAACAAAGTGTCCCTAGTATGCCTCTACTAGACTAGCTCGTTAATCAAAGATGGTTAAGTTTCCTAACCATAGACATGTGTTGTCATTTAATAAACGAGGTCACATCATTAGGAGAATGATGTGATGGACAAGACCCATCCGTTAGCTTAGCATAATGATCGTTAAGTTTTATTGCTATTGCTTTCTTCATGACTTATACATATTCCTGTTGGGGAACGTAGTATTTAAAAAATTTCCTACGATCACGCAAGATCTATCTAGGAGAAGCATATCAACGAGCGGGGAGAGTGTTTCCACATACCCTCATAGACCAAAAGCGGAAGCGTTTAGTAACGCGGTTGATGTAGTCGAACGTCTTCGCGATCCAACCGATCCTAGCACTGAATGTACGACACCTCCGCGTTCAGCACACGTTCAGCTCGATGACGTCCCTCGATCTCTGGATCCAGTTGAGGACGAGGGAGAGTTTCGTCAGCACGACGGCGTGGCGACGGTGATGATGAAGTTACCGGCGTAGGGATTCGCCTAAGCACTACGATGATATGACCGAGGTGTGTAGCTGTGGAGGGGGACACCGCACACGGCTAAGAGAAGACTTTGTGTGACTTTCAGGTGCCCCCCTCCCACATATATAAAGGGGGAAGGAGAGGTGGCCGGCCCAAGGGGGGCGCGCCATGGGGGGAGTCCTACTTGAACTCTCGGTCCAAGTAGGATTCGGTCCTCCCTTTCCTATTCCCACTAGGAGGAGGGAAGGAGGAGGAGAAGAGAAGGAAAGGCCCCCCAACCCTAGTCCAATTCGGATTGGGCATGGGGGGCTTGCGCCACCACCTGGCCGCCTCCTCCTCTCTCCACTAGGGCCCATGAAGGCCCATTAACTCCCCAGGGGGTTCCAGTAACCTTCCGGTACTCCGGAAAATGTCCGAACCTATCCGAAACCATTCTGGTGTCCAAACATAACCTTCCAATATATCAATCTTTATGTCTCGACCATTTAGAGACTCCTCGTCATGTCCGTGATCTCATCCGGGACTCCGAACAAACTTCAGTTCATCAAATCACATAACTCATAATACAAATAGTCATCAAACGTTAAGCGTGCGGACCCTACGGGTTCGAGAACTATGTAGACATGCCCTAGACACATCTCTGGTCAATAACCAATAGCGGAACCTGGATGCTGATATTGACTCCTACATATTCTATGAAGTTCTTTATTGGTTAAATTGCATAACAACATACGTTGTTCCCTTTGTCATCGGTATGTTACTTGCCCGAGATTCGATCGTCGGTATCACCATACCTAGTTCAATCTCGTCACCGAAAAGTCTCTTTACTCATTCCGTAATGCATCATCCCGTAACTAACTCATTAGTCACATTGCTTGCAAGGCTCATAGTGACAGCATTACCGAGAGGGCCCAGAGATACCTCTCCGATACTCAGAGTGACAAATCCTAATCTCAATCTATGCCAACTAAACAAACACCATCGAAGACACCTGTAGAGCATCTTTATAATCACCCAGTTAAGTTGTGACATTTGATAGCACATAAGGTGTTCCTCCGGTATTCGGGAGTTGCATAATCTCATAGTTAGTGGAACATGTATAAGTCATGAAGAAAGCAATAGCAATAAAACTAAACAATCATTATGCTAAGCTAACGTATGGGCCTTGTCCATCACATCATTCGCTAATGATGTGATCCCATTCATCAAATGACAACACATGTCTATTGTTAGGAAACTTAACCATCTTTGGTTAACGAGCTAGTCAAGTAGAGGCATACTAGGGACACTCTATTTTGTGTATGTATTCACACATGTACTAAGTTTCTGGTTAATACAATTCTAGAATGAATAATAAACATTTATCATGATATAAGGAAATATAAATAGCAACTTTATTATTGCCTCTAGGGCATATTTCCTTCAGTCTCCCACTTGCACTAGAATCAATAATATAGTTCACATTGTCATGCAATTTAACACCGATAGTTCACATCTTTATGTGATTAGTGCACATCTCCATGTGACTAATACCCAAAGGGTTTACTAGAGTCAATAATCTAGTTCACATCGCTATGTGATTAACACCCAAAGAGTGATCATGTTTGCTTGTGAGAGAAGTTTAGTCAACGGATCTGCCACATTTAGAGTCATATGTATTTTGCAAATTTTCTATGTCTACAATGCTCTGCACGGAGCTACTCTAGCTAATTGCTCCCACTTTCAATATGCATCCAGATTGAGACTTAGAGTCATCCGGATCAGTGTCAAAGCTTACATCGACGTAACCCTTTACGAAGAACATTTTGTCACCTCCATAACCGAGAAACATGTCCTTTTCCACTAAGGATAATTTTGACTGTTGTCCAGTGATCCACTCCTGGATCACTATTGTACCCTCTTGCCAAACTCATGGTGAGGTACACAATAGGTCTGGTACACAGCATAGCATACTTTATAGAACCTATGACTGAGGCATAGGGAATGACTTTTCATTCTCTTTCTATTTTCTGCCGTGGTCGGGTTTTGAGTCTTTACTCAACTTCACACCTTACAACTCAAGCAAGAACTCCTTCTTTGACTGATCCATTTTGAACTCCTTCAAAATCTTATCAAGGTATGTACTTATCGAAAGTCTTATCAAGCGTCTTGATCTATCTTTAGAGATCTTGATGCCCAATATGTAAGTAGCTTCACTGAGGTCTTTCATTGAAAAATTCTTATTCAAGTATCCTTTTATGCTATCCAGAAATTCGGTATTGTTTCCAATCGACAATATGTCATCCACATATAATATCAGAAATGCTACAGAGCTCCCACTCACTTTCTTGTAAACACAGGCTTCTCCAAAAGTATGTATAAAACCATATGCTTTGATCACACTATCAAAGCGTACATTCCAACTCTAAGATACTTGCACTAGTCCATAAATGGATCACTAGAGCTTACACACTTTGTTAGCACCTTTAGTATTGACAAAACCTTCTGGTTGTATCATCTACAACTCTTTTTTAATAAATCCATTAAGGAATGCATTTTTGACATCCATTTGCCAGATTTCATCGGCAATTGCTAACATGATTCGGACAGACTTTAAGCATAGATATGAGTGAGAAACTCTCATCATAGTCAACACCTTGAACTTGTCGAAAACCTTTTTCCACAATTCGAGCTTTGTAGATAGTAACACTACTATCAGCGTTCCTCTTCCTCTTGAAGATCCATTTAATGTCAATGGCTCGCCGATCATCGGGCAAGTCAATCAAAGTCCATACTTTGTTCTCATACATGGAACCCATCTCAGATTTCATGGGTCTGAAGCCATTTCGCGGAACCTGGGCTCATCATCGCTTCCTCATAGTTTGTAGGTTCGTCATGGTCTAGTAACATGACTTCCAGAAAGGATTATCGTACCACTCTGGTGCGGACCATACTCTGGTTGACCTATGAGGTTCGGTAGTAACTTGATCTGAAGTTTCATGATCATCATCATTAGCTTCCTCACTAATTGGTGTAGGAATCACTGGAACTGATTTCTGTGATGAACTACTTTCCAATTCGGGAGAAGGTACAAATACCTCATCAAGTTTACTTTCCTCCCACTCACTTATTTCGAGAGCAAATCCTTCTCTAGAAAGGATCCATTCTTAGCAACGAATATCTTGCCTTCAGATCTGTGATAGAAGGTGTACCCAACAGTCTCCTTTGGATATCCTCTGAAGACACATTTCTCCGATTTGGCTTCGAGCTTATCAGGTTGAAGCATTTTCACATAAGCATCGCAACCCCAAACTTTAAGAAACGACGACTTAGGTTTCTTGCCAAACCATAGTTCATATGGTGTCATCTCAACGGATTTAGATGGTGCCCTATTTAACGTGAATGCAGCTGTCTCTAATGCATAACAACAAAATGATAGTGGTAAATCGGTAAGAGACATCATAGATTGCACCATATCCAATATAGTACGGTTACGATGTTCGGACACACCATTACGTTGTGGTGTTCCAGGTGGCGTGAGTTGTGAAACTATTCCACATTGTTTTAAATGAAGGCGAAAACTCGTAACTCAAATATTCGCCTCTACGATCAGATCGTAGAAACTTTATTTTCTTGTTACGATGATTCTCCACTTCACTCTGAAATTCTTTGAACTTTTCAAAATGATTCAGACTTGTTTTTCATTAAGTAAATATACCTATATCTGCTCAAATCAATGGTGAAGGTTAGAAAATAATGATACCCGCCATAAGCCTCAACACTCATCGGACCGCATACATCGGTATGTATTATTTCCAATGAGTCAATGGCTCGCTCCATTGTTCCGGAGAACGGAGTTTTAGTCATCTTTCCCATGAGGCATGGTTCACAAGCATCAAATGATTCATAATCAAGTGATTCCAAAAGCCCATCTGCATGGAGTCTTCATGCGCTTTACACCAATATGATCAAAACGGCAGTGCCACAAATATGTTGCACTATCATTATCAACTGTGCATCTTTTGGCATCAATATTATGAATATGTGTATTACTACGATCGAGATTCAATAAACCATTTACATTAGGTGTATGACCATAGACGGTTTTATTCATGTAAACAGAACAATAATTATTCTCTGACTTAGATGAATAACCGTATCGCAATAAACATGACCCATTCATATTCATGCTCAACGCAAACACCAAATAACATTTATTTTGGTCCAACACTAATCCCGAAGATAGAGGGAGTGTGTGATGGTGATCTTATCAACCTTGGAATCCGTTCCAACACACATCGTCACCTCGCCCTTAACTAGTCTCTGTTCATTTTGCAACTCCTGTTTCGAGTTAATAATCATAGCAACTGAACCGGTATCAAATACCCTGGGGTTACTATGAACAATAGTAAAGTACACATCAATAACATGTATATCAAATATACCTTTCACTTTGCCATCCTTCTTATCCGCCAAGTATTTGGGGGTAGTTCCGCTTCCAGTGACCATTCCTTTGCAGTAGAAGCACTCAGTTTCTGGCTTAGGTCTAGCTTTGGGTTTCTTCACGGGAGTGGCAACTTGCTTGGAATTCTTTCTTGAAGTTCCCTTTCTTTTCCTTTGCCCCTTTTCTTGAAACTAGTGGTCTTGTTAACCATCAATACTTGATGCTCTTTCCTGATTTCTACCTTCGCCGATTTTAGCATCGCGAAGAGCTCGGGAATCGTTTTCGTCATCCCTTGCATATTATAGTTTATCACGAAGTTCTAGTAATTTGGTGATAGTGACTAGAGGACTCTATCAATCATTATCTTATCTAGAAGATTAACTCCCACTTGATTCAAGCGATTGTAGTACTCAGACATTTTGAGCACATGCTCACTGGTTGAGCTATTCTCCTCCATCTTGTAGGCAAAGTACCTGTCAGAGGTCTCATACCTCCTGACTCGGGCATGAGTCTGAAATACCAATTTTAGCTCTTGGAACATCTTATATGCTCTGTGGCGTTCAAAATGTTTTGAAGTACCGGTTCTAAGCCGTAAAGCATGGTGCATTAAACTATCAAGTAGTCATCATACCGAGCTTGCAAAACATTCATAATGTCTGCATCTGCTCCTACAACAGGTTCGTCACCTAGTGGTGCATCAAGGACATAATTCTTTTGTGTAGCAATGAGGATAATCCTCAGATCACGGGCCCAGTCCGCATCATTGCTACTATTATATTTCAACTTAGTTTTCTCTAGGAACATATCAAAAAATATAACAGGGGAGCTATACGCGAGCTATTGATATACAACATAGATATGCAAAACTATTAGGTACTAAGTTCATGATAAATTAAACTTCAATTAATCATATTACTTAAGAACTCCAACTTAGATAGACATCCCTCTAGTTATCTAAATGATCACGTGATCCATATCAACTGAACCATGTCCGATCATCACGTGAGATGGAGTAGTTTTCAATGGTGAACATCACTATGTTTATCATATCTACTATATGATTCACGCTCGACCTTTCGGTTTCAGAGTTTCGAGGCCATATCTACATATGCTAGGCTCGTCAAGTTTAACCCGAGTATTCCGCGTGTGCAAAACTGGCTTGCACCCATTGTATGTGAACGTAGAGCTTATCACACCTGACCATCACGTGGTGTCTCAGCACGAAGAACTCGCAACGGTGCATACTCAGGGAGAACACTTATACGTTGAAATTTTAGTAAGGGGTCATCTCATAATGCTACCATCGTACTAAGCAAAATAAGATGCATAAAAGATAAACATCACATGCAATCAAAATAAGTGATATGATATGGCCATCATCATATTGTGCCTTTGATCCCCATCTCCAAAGCACCGTCATGATCACCATCGTCACCGGCTTGACACCTTGATCTCCATCGTAGCATCGTTGTCGTCTCGCCAACTATTGCCTCTACGACTATCGCTACCACTTAGTGATAAAGTAAAGCAATTACATGGCGATTGCATTTCATACAATAAAGCGACAACCATAAGGCTCCTGCTAGTTGCCAATAACGGTTACAAAACATGATCATCTCATACAACAATTTATATCTCATCACGTCTTGACCATATCACATCACAACATGCCCTGCAAAAACAAGTTAGACGTTCTCTACTTTGTTGTTGCAAGTTTTACGTGGCTGCTACGGGCTTCTAGCAAGAACCGTTCTTACCTACGCATCAAAACCACAACGATTTTTCGTCAAGTGTCCTGTTTTAACCTTCAACAAGGACCGGGCGTAGTCAAACTCGATTCAACTAAAGTTGGAGAAACAGACACCCGCTAGCCACCTGTGTGCGAAGCACGTCAGTAGAACCAGTCGCATGAATGCGGTCTTGTAATGTCGGTCCAGGCCGCTTCATCTAACAATACCGCTGAATCAAAGTAAGACGTTGTTGGTAAGCTGTATGACTATTATCACCCACAACTCATTGTGTTCTACTCGTGCATATAACATCTACGCATAGACCTGGCTCTGATACCACTGTTGGGGAACGTAGTATTTCAAAAAAAATCCTACGACCACGCAAGATCTATCTAGGAGAAGCATAGCAACAAGCAGGGAGAGTGTGTCCACGTACCCTCATAGACCGAAAGCGGAAGCGTTTAGTAACACGGTTGATGTAGTCGAACGTCTTCAGGATCCAACCGATCCTAGCATCAAACGTATGGCACCTCCGCGTTCAGCACACGTTCAGCTCGATGACGTCCCTCGATCTCTTGATCCAGTTGAGGACGAGGGAGAGTTCCGTCAGCACGATGGCGTAGCGATGGTGATGATGAAGTTACCGACGCACGGCTTCGCCTAAGCACTACAACAATATGACTGAGGTGTGTAACTGTGGAGGGGGGGACCGCACACGGCTAAGAGAAGACTTTGTGTGTCTTTTGGGTTCCGCCCCTCCCACATATATAAAGGGGTGGAGGAGAGGTGGCCGGCCCAAGGGGGGGCACGCCATGGGGGGAGTCCTACTTGGACTCCAGGTCCAAGTAGGATTCACCCCCCCTTTCCTATTCCCACTAGGAGAAGGAGGGAAGGAGGATGAGGAGAGAAGGAAAGCCCCCCCCCCGCAACCCTAGTCCAATACAGATTGGGCTTGGGGGCGGGGGCGCCACCACCTGGCCGCTGCCTCCTCTCTCCACTAGGGCCCATGAAGGCCCATTAACTCCTCGGGGGGTTCCGGTAACCTCCCGGTTCTCCGGATAATGTCCGAACCTATCCGAAACCATTCCGGTGTCCAAACATAACCTTCCAATACATCAATCTTTATGTCTCGACCATTTCGAGACTCCTCGTCATGCCTGTGATCTCATCCGGGACTCCTAACAAACTCCGGTTCATCAAATCACATAACTCAAAATACAAATAGTCATCGAACGTTAAGCGTGCGGACCCTACGGGTTCGAGAACTATGTAGACATGACCGAGACACATCTCCGATCAATAACCAATAGCGGAACCTGGATGCTCATATTGGCTCCTACATATTCTACGAAGATCTTTATCGGTCAAACCGCATAACAACAATACGTTGTTCCCTTTGTCATCGGTATGTTACTTGCCTGAGATTCGATCGTCGGTATCACCATACCTAGTTTAATCTCGTCATCGGCAAGTCTCTTTACTTGTTCCGTAATGCATCATGCCGTAACTAACTCATTAGTCAGATTGCTTGCAAGGCTCATAGTGATGTGCATTACCAGCGGGCCCAGAGATACCTCTTCGATACTCGGAGTGACAAATCTTAATCTTGATCTATGCCAACTCAACAAACACCATCGGAGACACCTGTAGAGCATCTTTATAATCATCCAGTTACGTTGTGACGTTTGATAGCACACAAGGTGTTCCTCCGGTATTCGGGAGTTGTATAATCTCATAGTCAGAGGAACATGTATAAGTCATGAAGAAAGAAATAGCAATAAAACTAACCGATCATTATGCTAAGCTAACGGATGGGTCTTTTCCATCACATCATTCTCTAATGATGTGATCCCGTTCATCAAATGACAACACATGTGTGACGCCCCCGATTCAATCGTACAATAATCATACACAGAAACGTGTACGATCAAGACCAGGGACTCACGGGAAGATATCACAACACAACTCTAAACACAAATGAAATCCATACAAGCTTCATATTACAAGCCAGGGTCCTCGAGGGCTCGAATACATAGCTCGATATGTCGGATTGCGGGTTCCGGCTAACCCTTGAGGTTCGAACTCTGGGGTGCGCACGAATAACACTCTCTCCCTAGTTCGCTCGCTCAACGATCTCACGGCCTAGCTCCACGAACCCAAGGAACAAGATACACAAGGGTTTATACTGGTTCGGGCCACCTTGCGGTGTAATACCCTACTCTAGTGTGGTGTTGGTGGATTGTCTCATGGGCTAAGGATGAACTAGTACAATGGATGAACAGCCTCAGGAGGAGAGGTGTTCTTGAGCTCGGCAAGCTGGTGGATGTGAGATGAAATGGATCCGATCCAGGATGAGTCCATCCCTCCCTATGGTGGTGGCTAGTCCTATTTATAGAGGCCCCGGTCCCCTTCCCAAATGTTCTACGGGAAGGGATCCAACAACGGCCAAATTTGAAAGGAGACAACCAGTACAAGCTATCCTGACAAAAGGTGGTCTTCGCGTGCCAAAGGCTCTTGTGGTGAAACTGTTGTGGGCTCCATGGTGACCCCCGTCCTGCTCATCTTGGTCTTGTTGCATCGATATTGAAACCTTTGCATGATGCCTCGAGACTCCTCGCCTGCGCCGGCCTCTTTAGCACGAAAGAGGAAACTGGTATATTGTGCCCGCTGGCGCCCTCCTAGCCTTGGTTGTCATGGCTCACATCATGTGAACCTCGTGAGGTGCCCCTTGCATAGAGATCTCTGCTCCTCGGGAGCCAGCCTAGTGAGGCTGCTCCCGGGGAGCTCTTAGTGTTGTCCGCCTCGCGAGGCTTGGCCCCTCGCGAGGGTCTTGAGTGGTTGCTGCTGAAGATGGGCCGTACCAGGCCATTGGTGGAGCTACGCACAAGCCCGCAGGTAGGCAAGCCTGGGCACCCCCGGTCCCAGAATGCTGATAGTAGCCCCCGGGCCTAAGGCGCGCTCGAACTTGGCTTCGAGGCGAAGCCAAAGGGCAAGTGCGGAGCGCCACGGGCCCCAACCGCCTGCGGCCTTGACTGACGCGTGGCGATTGATGGGACGTGGGCGTCTCCGCTTCCCCATGTTGCCTCGATAACCGTTTGACTTGACGAGACCCTGCTCCATGCAGGAGAAAAACCATCATTACCTGTGATCGTGGAGGCCGGCAGTTGGCCTTCCTCTGGCTATAAGTGAGGAGAGGGGCAGAGCCTGCGTTGCCCATCTCCTTCTCCACTCCGCCTTCTTCTTCTTCTTCTTCTTCTTCTTCTTCTTCTTCTTCTTCTTCTTCTTCTTCTTCTTCTTCTTCTTCTTCTTATTTACTTCGTCGTCTCGCTGTGACGCCCATGGCGCCGAGAAAGAGGTTCTCGACCGAGGAGAAAGGGAAGGAACGCCAGGAGGGGCTGGCTCACCACCGCCCAAGAGGGGGCATGGCCGCCCCCTCAAGCACGTTGTGACCCCTGCCGTGGCCCCTCGGGTGTGCGGACGTACTCCTTGGGGAACCGGCATCGTCCTCAGCGGCCGCTCTAGGCGGATCAGCCCTTGCGCCAAGGGGAGGCGCGCCATGGTCGCCCGGCCTCCTCGGCCGCGCTTCCATTCGGCAGAGGTGCTCCCGGAGTTCGTCGTGTGGTCAGAGCAGCCGGCCGGCACTTGGCTCCAGCTCCCGCGCTCCTTTGTCGGTGAGCTGCTGGCCACAGATCTCGACGGCTTCTGGCTGCAAGCTGACGGTTGTTGCAGCAAGGCCTCGTGGGGCACGCTGGAGGTCTCTGCCGCGGGCAACACGGTCCCGGCTCACGGCTGGCAGACGTTCGCCCACGCGCGCGGCCAGAGCAGGAGGTGCACCATCCACTTCAAGTACGACGGCGTCGCGACCCTCTACGTGAGGGTTTTTGGCGAATATGGCCGCCGCGCAGGCTACTGCCCAAAGGATAGTGGTGGCGACGACGAGACGTGCCTTGACAACGGTCGCGACGACGCCGGGGGCGAGTTCGCTTTTGACGACGGTCGTGGCTCATCTGGCGGCGACAGCTCCTCCTCCAGCGAAAGCTCCAGCAACGGTGGCTACGACTAGCCGCCACGTCGCCGGGCTCGCTATGAGGACGGTGGTGGGTCCTCCTGCCGCCGCTCTCCGGTGAAGCGCGAGGAGGACTCCGGCTGAGTCCAGGGGGCGTCGGGAGCCGCTGCTGGTGCGCGCACCACTTTTGCTCGTCCTTTCCCTTCTTCCTGCATTCCAAGAAACAAGTATGTGGCCCTGCGGGGGCGTGTAATGGACCGTAATTTTCATGCCACTTGTGTTATGTTTATTGCTCCTATGTTGTGTTATGGCATTCGTGCTTCATGTAAACATAGATGGATAACTTAGCTGGATGCGCCTGAGGTAGTTTCCTGTCTCGTGAGGTGGCTCCCTCTAGCACCTGGTGAGCCCTCCTTGTTGCTGGCTCGGGAGCCGTTGAGCTCGGGAGGCATCACAAAGTTGCAGAATTTGTTAGGACATCCGTCGGGTGCCTAATCCTTCCCTGTGCGAGGCCTCGGGCATGGGCTAATCATGGCCTAGCGCACCACATTGCGGTACCCATGGGGCCCAGACTTAGAGGGGTGCGCCAATCACGAGCTCAATCGAGGGTGCCTCGCGAAGGTCAGGGGAGCCGAAGCTCTAGATCGACAGGGCTTTGGCGAGGTGTGTCCGTGGCTTAGGCTACACCAGCACACGCACACACCTGCCCAGCCCCCACGCGAGGCACGCGAGGGAGAGCGTCGGGCAACTTCCGTCCTCCCTGGCGCGAAACAAAGAACATAGTGAAGAAGTAGAGAAAAGAAAGGACTCAACCGAGCAATTGAGAAACACTAGAACTTCAAATTTCATTAAAAGGCTGCAAACCAACTACAGAAAGCAAATGAACAGCCGCGTCCGGCACCTAGTCTAGTCTTCTCACCAGCGCGGAGCTAAGTGCTTCCACTAGGACATGGGAGGGAGCCCCCGAGGACCGAGGGCGGCACTCCAGAGACTCCTGGGCATGTACAACCCCACTCATTATTACGTGAGAGTGTCACGGACGGAGACCTTCACAGGCACTGGGCCTTGCTTCATGGGTAGAACTTTCGGAGGTGTTGGATGTTCCAGGCGTTCTGGATGGGGATCTCGTCCTGCGTCTCCAGGCGCACAACGCCAAGCCTGGAGACGCGGGCAATCCTTAACGGGCCATCCCACAGGGGTGAGAGCTTATGCAACCCTTCCCTGGAGAGCACCCGCCTCGGGACGAGATCGCCCACCTCAAGCATCCTAGAGCGGACGCTGAGGCAGTGATACCGCCGCAACGCCTGCTGGTACCTTGCCGCATGGAGCGAGGCTTGGCGGCGGCGTTCCTCCCCCAGCACGAGGTCCATCCCCCGCATGGCGTCCTGACGTGCCTCCTCAAATGCCAGGACCCACATGGAGTGATGCCTGACCTCGTGAGGGAGAACCGCTTCGGCTCCGTAGACGAGGAAAAACGGAGTCTCGCCCATCGACTTGGTGATGGTGGTGCAGATGGACCAAAGCACGGACTCGAGCTTGTCGTACCAGCCCCTACTGTAGGCCTCGAGCTTGTTTTTGAAGGTCCTTGTCTTGAGGCCCCTCAGGACCTCCGCATTAGCACGCTCTGCATGGCCATTGCTTCTGGGGTGTGCTACTAAGGCATAGCATATCTGCGTTCCAAGATTAGCACAATATGTTTTGAAGAGATTGCTAGTGAACTGCGAGCCGTTGTCGGTGATGATGCGGTTAGGGACCCCGAAACGGCTCGCTAGGCCCTTGATGAAACTGACCGCGGAGCCGGCTGGGATGGTGCGGTCGTCTTCCACCTCCGTCCATTTGGTGAACTTGTCGATAGCGACGTAGAGGTAGCGGTAGCCCCCGGGCGCTCGAGGGAATGGGCCCAAGATGTCCAGCCCCTAGACCGCAAACGGCCATGAGAACGGGATAGTCTGGAGGCCCTGAGCGGGCTGGTGGATTTGCTTGGCATGGAACTGGCAGGCCTTGCATGACCTCACTAGCTCGGCTGTGTCGTTGAGTGTCATGGGCCAGTAGAACCCGCTGCGGAATGATACGTCTCCAACGTATCTATAATTTTTGATTGCTCCATGCTATATTATCTTCTGTTTTGGACATTATTGGGCTTTATTATTCACTTTTATATTGTTTTTGGGACTAACCTATTAACCGGAGGCCCAGCCCAGAATTGCTGTTTTTTTGCCTATTTTAGGGTTTCGAAGAAAAGGAATATCAAACGGAGTCCAAACGGAATGAAACCTTCAGGAACGTGATTTTCGGAATGAACAAGATCCAGGAGACTTGGACCCTACGTCAAGCAACTAAAAGGGAAGCCACGAGGTAGGGGGCGCGCCTACCCCCCAGGCATGCCCTCCACGCTCGTGGGCCCCCTGTTGCTCCACCGACGTACTCCTTCCTCCTATATATACCTACGTACCCCCAAACGATCAAATACAGAGCCAAAACCCTAATTCCACCGCCGTAACTTTTTGTATCCATGAGATCCCATCTTGGGGCCTATTCCGGAGCTCCGCCGGAGGGGGCATTGATCACGGAGGGCTTGTACATCAACACCATAGCCTATCCGATGAAGTGTGAGTAATTTACCTCAAACCTTCGGGTCCATAGTTATTAGCTAGATGGCTTCTTCTCTCTTTTTGGATCTCAATACAAAGTCCCCCCCTCTCTTGTGGAGATCTATTCGATGTAATCTTCTTTTGTGGTGTGTTTGTTGAGAACGATGAATTGTGGGTTTATGATCAAGTTTATCTATGAACAATATTTGAATCTTCTCTGAATTGTTTTATGTATGATTGGTTATCTTTGCAAGTCTCTTCGAATTATCAGTTTGGTTTGGCCTACTAGATTGATCTTTCTTGCAATGGGAGTAGTGCTTAGCTTTGGGTTCAATCTTGCAGTGTCCTTTCCCAGTGATAGTAGGGGCAGCAAGGCACGTATTGTATTGTTTCTATCGAGGATAACAAGATGTTTTTTATCATATTGCATGAATTTATCCCTCTACATCATTCCATCTTGCTTAAAGCGTTACTCCGTTCTCTTGAACTTAATACTCTAGATGCATGCTGGATAGCGGTCAATGTGTGGAGTAATAGTAGTAGATGCAGGCAGGAGTCGGTCTACTGGTCTCGGACGTGATGCATATATACATGATCATACCTAGATATTCTCATAACTATGCTCAATTCTGTCAATTGCTCAACAGTAATTTGTTCACCCACCGTAAAATACTTATGCTCTTGAGAGAAGCCACTAGTGAAACCTATGGCCCCGGGTCTATCTTCATCATATTAATCTTCCAACACTTAGTTATTTCCTTTGCTTTTTACTTTTCTTTTATTTTACTTTGCATCTTTATCATAAAAATACCAAAAATATTATCTTATCATATCTATGAGATCTCACTCTCGTAAGTGACCGTGTAGGGATTGACAACCCCTTATCGCGTTGGTTGCGAGGATTTATTTGTTTTGTGTAGGTGCGAGGGACTCAGGCGTAGCCTCCTACTGGATTGATACCTTGGTTCTCAAAAACTGAGGGAAATACTTATGCTACTTTGTTGCATCACCCTTTCCTCTTCAAGGGAAAACCAACGCAGTTCTCAAGAGGTAGCAAGAAGGATTTCTGGCGCCGTTGCCGGGGAGGTCTATGCAAAAGTTAACATACCAAGTACCCATCACAAACCCTTATCTCCCGCATTACATTATTTGCCATTTGCCTCTCGTTTTCCTTTCCCCCACTTCACCCTTGCCGTTTTATTCGCCCTCTCTCTCTATCCTCCCTCTCTTTTTCGTTTGCCTCTTTTCCTTTTGCTTGTCGTTATGGCTAGTCCCTTTTCTTCTCCGTTGTCTCCTGAGAATGAAGTTCTAAATTTTAAGGAAAGGGAGGGAGAAAATCTAAAAGACGCTTGGTATAGAATTTGCAATGCTCAAAATAGATCTACCAGGAAGCAATCCACTTCCGTTCTTCTTCGCAATTTTTATGTAGGCACTACTCCTTGGTACAGATGTATCCTTGATAACATTACCAGTGGGAACTTCTTGGGTAGCCATACTTTTGATTCTTATAATGCTATGATAGATTTGTTTGGCTCACCACCTCTTTTGGTTAATGGAACTATGTGAACTTTGGAGCATGTAATGCAAAGACTTGAAATTATTGAAAATAAGGTTGATACTATAGAGTTAATTGAAAATTTGGACAAAAAGATCCACAACCGAATCACTCAATATGGATCTAAAGTAGGAGTCACTTTGAAAAATATTAAAGAAAAGGAACCTATAATTAATGAGAAAATAAATCAGGATTCCACTAGAGTCGATAAACTTGAGGGTATTATTACCAACTTGGGAACCGCTTTTTCTTCCGTAAATAATACTCCAAGTCCTCCTACTAAAATTGCCAAGCTTATGTATGTTCCTAAAAATAAGGGTGAATCCTCTAGTAAGGAAACTGCGGATCTCAAATCTATAAGTATTCATCCCAATCATTTTGCTATCATTAAGGAACCATTTGTTACAAATGAATTTTTCGATCTTGTGCCTAAAAGTTTGATAATCAATAAAAAGTAAGAAACTCCTAAGGATGATAGATGTATCATTGAAGAATTACCTACCAAAGATGGCAATACCTAGATCTATCCTTGCTTTTTATGCCTAGCTAGGGGCGTTAAACGATAGCGCTTGTTGGGAGACAACCCAATTTTATTTTTATTCCTTGCTTTTTGCTCCTGTTTAGTACTAAATAATTTATCTAGCCTCTGTTTTGGTTGTGTTTTTTTGTTTAATTAGTGTTTGTGCCAAGTAGAACCGTTGGGAAGACTTGGGGAAAGTCTTTTTAATCTTGCTGTAAAAAACAGAAACTTTCGCGCTCACGAGAACTGCTGCCATTTTTATTTGGAAAGTGATATTTAGTTAACTCCTTTTGCAGATGATTAATAGATAAATTTCTCACGTCCAGAAATTTATTTTAGAATTTTTCGGGCTCCAGATCTTGCGCTAGCTACAGATTACTACAGACTGTTCTGTTTTTGACAGATTCTGTTTTTCGTGTATTGTTTGCTTATTTTGATGAATCTATGGCTAGTAAAATAGTTTATAAACCATAGAGAAGTTGTAATACAGTAGGTTTAACACCAATATAAATAAATAATGAGTTAATTACAGTACCTTGAAGTGGTGTTTTGTTTTCTTTCGCTAACGGAGCTCACGAGATTTTCTACTTTAAGTTTTGTGTTGTGAAGTTTTCAAGTTTTGGGTAAAGATTTGATGGATTATGGAACAAGGAGTGGAAAGAGCCTAAGATTGGGGATGCCCATGGCACCCCCAAGATAATCTAAGGACACCTAAAATCCAAAGCTTGGGGATGCCCCGGAAGGCATCCCCTCTTTCGTCTACTTCTATCGGTAACTTTACTTGGAGCTATATTTTTATTCACCACATGATATGTGTTTTGCTTGGAGCATCTTGTATGATTTGAGTCTTTATTTGTTAGTTTTCCACAATCATCTTTTCTGTACACACCTTTTGAGAGAGACACACATGATTCGGAAATTATTAGAATACTCTATGTGCTTCACTTATATGTTTTGAGTTATATAGTTTTGCTCTAGTGCTTCACTGATATCTTTTAGAGCACAGTGGTGGATTTGTTTTATAGAAACTATTGATATCTCATGCTTCACTTAGATTATTTTGAGAGTCTTAAATAGCATGGTAATTTGCTTAAATAATCCTAATATGCTAGGTATGCAAGATTAATAATAAAATTATCTTATGAGTGTGTTGAACACTATGAGAAGTTTGATGCTTGATGATTGTTTTGAGATATAAAGATGGTGATTCTAGAGTTGTGCTAGTTGAGTAGTTGTGAATTTGAGAAATACTTGTGTTAAAGTTTGTGATTCCCGTAGCATGCACGTATGGTGAACCGTTATGTGATGAAGTCGGAGCATGATTTATTTATTGATTGTCTTCCTTATGAGTGGCGGTCGGGGACAAGCGATGGTCTTTTCCTAACAATCTATCCCCCTAGGAGCATGCACGTAATACTTTGCTTCGATAACTAATAGATTTTTGCAATAAGTATGTGAGTTCTTTATGACTAATGTTGAGTCCATGGATTATACGCACTCTCACCCTTCCACCATTGCTAGCCTTTCTAGTACCGCGCAACTTTCGCTGGTACCATACACCCACCATATACCTTCCTCAAAACAGCCACCATACCTACCTATCATGGCATTTCCATAGCCATTCAGAGATATATTGCCATGCAACTTTCCACCGTTCCGTTTATTATGACACACTTCATCATTGTCATATTGCTTTGCATGATCATGTAGTTGACATTGTATTTGTGGCAAAGCCACCTTCATAATTGTATATCCCGGTACACCGCCGGTGGCATTGATATAGAGTCATATCTTGCTCTAAGTATCGAGTTGTAATTCTTGAGTTGTAAGAAAATAAAAGTGTGATGATCATCATTATTAGAGCATTGTCCCAGTGAGGAAAGGATGATGGAGACTATGATTCCCCCACAAGTCGGGATGAGACTCCAGACGAAAAATAAAAAGAAAAAGAAAAAAAGAGGCCATAAAAAAGGGGCCCAAATAAAAAAATGAGAGAAAAAGAGAGAAGGGACAATGCTACTATCCTTTTACCACACTTGTGCTTCAAAGTAGCACCATGATCTTCATGATAGAGAGTCTTCTATGTTATCACTTTCATATACTAGTGGGAATTTTACATTACAGAACTTGGCTTGTATATTCCAATGATGGGCTTCCTCAAAATGCCCTAGGTCTTCGTGAGCAAGCAAGTTGGATGCACACCCACGTAGTTTCTTTTTGAGTTTTCATATACTTATAGCTCTAGTGCATCTGTTTCATGGCAATCCCTACTCACTCACATTGATATCTATTGATGGGCATCTCCATAGCCCGTTGATATGCCTAGTTGATGTGAGACTATCTTCTCCTTTTTCTCCACAACCACCATTCTATTCCACCTATAGTGCTATGTCCATGGCTCATGCTCATGTATTGCGTGAAGATTGAAATTTTTTGAGAATGTCAAAAGTATGAAACAATTGCTTGGCTTGTAATCGGGGTTGTGCATGATTTAAATACTTTGTGTGGTGAAGATAGAGCATAGCCAAACTATATGATTTTGTAGGGATAACTTTCTTTGGCCATGTTATTTTGAGAAGACATAATTGCTTAGTTAGTATGCTTGAAGTATTATTATTTTTATGTCAATATTAAACTTTTATCTTGAATCTTTCGGATCTGAATATTCATGCCACAATTAAGATGAATTACATTGAAATTATGCCAATTAGCATTCCACATGAAAAATTCTGTTTTTATCATTTACCTACTCAAGGATGAGCAGGAATTAAGCTTGGGGATGCTTGATACGTTTCCAATGTATCTATAATTTTTGATTGCTCCATGCTATATTATCTTCTGTTTTGGACATTATTGGGCTTTATTATTCACTTTTATATTATTTTTGGGACTAACCTATTAACCGGAGGCCCAGCCCAGAATTGCTGTTTTTTTGCCTATTTTAGGGTTTCGAAGAAAAGGAATATTAAACGGAGTCCAAATGGAATGAAACCTTCGGGAACGTGATTTTCGGAACGAACAAGATCCAGAAGACTTGGACCCTGCATCAAGCAACTAACAGGGAAGCCACGAGGTAGGGGGGCGCGCCTACCCCCCAGGTGCGCCCTCCACGCTCGTGGGCCCCCTGTTGCTCCACCGACGTACTCCTTCCTCCTATATATACCTACGTACCCCCAAACGATCAAATACGGAGCCAAAACCCTAATTCCACTGCCGTAACTTTTTGTATCCACGAGATCCCATCTCGGGGCCTGTTTCGGAGCTCCGCTGGAGGAGGCATCGATCACGGAGGGCTTCTACATCTACACCATAGCCTCTCCGATGAAGTGTGAGTAGTTTACCTCAGACCTTCGGGTCCATAGTTATTAGCTAGATGGCTTCTTCTCTCTTTTTGGATCTCAATACAAAGTTCTCCCCCTCTCTTGTGGAGATATATTCGATGTAATCTTCTTTTGCGGTGTGTTTGTTGAGATCGATGAATTGTGGGTTTATGATCAAGTTTATCTATGAACAATACTTGAATCTTCTCTGAATTCTTTTATGTATGATTGGTTATCTTTGCAAGTCTCTTCGAATTATCAGTTTGGTTTGGACTACTAGATTGATCTTTCTTGCAATGGGAGAAGTGCTTAGATTTGGGTTCAATCTTGCGGTATCCTTTCCCAGTGACAGTAGGGGCAGCAAGGCACGTATTGTATTGTTGCCATCAAGGATAACAAGATGTTTTTTTATCATATTGCATGAATTTATCCCTCTACATCATGCCATCTTGCTTAAAGCATTACTCTGTTCTCTTGAACTTAATACTCTAGATGCATGCTGGATAGCGGTCAATGTTTGGAGTAATAGTAGTAGATGCAGGCAGGAGTCGGTCTACTTGTCTCGGACGTGATGCCTATATACATGATCATACCTAGATATTCTCATAACTATGCTCAATTCTGTCAATTGCTCAACAGTAATTTGTTCACCCACCATAAAATACTTATGCTCTTGAGAGAAGCCAGTAGTGAAACCTATGGCCCCCGGGTCTATCTTCATCATATTAATCTTCCAACACTTAGTTATTTCCTTTGCTTTTTTACTTTGCTTTTATTTTACTTTGCATCTTTATCATAAAAATACCAAAAATATTATCTTCTCATATCTATCAGATCTCACTCTTGTAAGTGACCGTGTAGGGATTGACAACCCCTTATCGCGTTGGTTGCGAGGATTTATTTGTTTTGTGTAGGTGCGAGGGACTCGCGCGTAGCCTCCTACTAGATTGATACCTTGGTTCTCAAAAACTGAGGGAAATACTTACGCTACTTACGCTACTTTGCTGCATCACCCTTTTCTTTTCGAGGGAAAACCAACGCATTTCTCAAGAGGTAGCACGGAACGCCTTGCCCACTAGGGTGCGCGACGACGAGTGATGCCCGCAGTCTCCGCCATGTATGTAAGCCAGTAGTTCGCACCCCTGCTCCCTGGAGATGCACCGCAAAGAAACATCATTCGGTTGTTTTCGGTATAGCTCACTGTCCTGGATGCAGTATGCTGTAGCCTGCCGAGCTACGCGCTCCGCGCCCTCCTCCTTCTTCGGCAGGGTCCTTTGCAGCAGGTACGCCTTGAATTCTTCAGTCCAGCACCCCTCCTAGGGTTTAAGCGCAAGGAGCAGGCGTGCTCCTGAAGTCGGGCCGTAGGCGGGAGCTCCTTAGCTTGGTGGCGGGGGGAGCTCCTCCTGAGGCGGCGCAGGCTCCGCAACTGGAGGGGCCACTGAAGGCTTAAAGAGCCGCTCCTCGAAGACGCCAGGCTCCTGGGGTTGATGCCTTGACGCCCTCTTGGCGATATCATCAGCTTCCTTGTTTGTGCCACGGGGCACATGCTGCAGTTCTAGGCCCAAGAATTGCTTCTCCATTTGCGTACCTCTGCGAGGTATGCCTCCATGTGCTCGTCCTTTGGCTCATACACCTTGTCAGAGAAGTTGACGAGGAGCTGAGAGTCGCCCTTGATGGTGAGGCGCTTCATTCCCAAGGCCGCCGCAGCTTTGAGGCCGGTGATCAGACCGTCGTACTCAGTGATGTTGTTGGATACCTTCTCACCCCGTTGGAAGCAGAGCTGCATGGCGTAGTAGAGCTTGTCCTGGGTGGGCGAGATGAGCACAACTCCAGCCCCCGCGCCATGACGCGCGAAGGCGCCGACGAAGTACATGACCCAGCTGTCTGGTGCTTCGCTTCCTGGCAAGAGAGACCGATCCTCGCATGCTTCGGGCCCTGGAGCGTTAGTCCATTCTGCCATGAATTCGGCGAGCACGGCTCCCTTGATGACCCTGGTGGTGCTGAACTCCAGCTGGAAGGCTTGCAACTCGATGTTCCACTCAGCGACCCTCCCCACTTTGTTGGGGCTTCAGAGCACCCTTTCCAGCGGGTAAGCTGAGACGACCTTCATGGGGTGGCCTTGGAAGTAGTGGCGCAACTTGCGCGAGGCCACGAGGAGCGCGAGAAGAAGCTTCTGCGGCATGGGGTAGCGGGCCCGTGCATCTCGCAACACCGTGCTGACGAAGTATACCGGGTGTTCGACTAGGACGGGAGTGTCGGTGGAGTCCGAGGTCTCCTGAGATTGGGGGACCTCAGGAGCTTTGTTACCCACCAGGGCCGCTGCAGCCTCAGGAATGTCGTCTTGGTGCTGTACCATTTTGACCGAACATGCAACACCGTGTGGCGGGCCTTTGGCCTGGCGCTCTTCCCGGACAGCCACCAGCACTACGCTGGTGGAATGAGGTGTGGCAGCCAGGTAAAGCACCAGGAGCTCAAGAGGACGAGGCGCCACCATCACCGGTGGGCTGGTTAGGTATCTCTTGAGGTCTTGAAACACCATGTCGGCCTCCGGAGTCCACTCGAACGGGCCCTTCTTCTTCATCGGCTTGAAGAACGGGAGGGCGCGCTTCCCCAGCTTAGAGATGAAGCGCCCTAGTGAGGTCACGCAGCCCGTGAGTTTTCGCATTTCCTTGAGAGTCTGCGGCGGGCCCATGTCTTCTATTGCTTTGACCTTCTCCGGGTTCGCCTCGATCCCCCTATGCGACACGAGGAAACCCAGCAGCTTGCCGGAGGGGACGCCGAACACACATTTCTCTGGGTTGAGCCGCAAATCTACCTTGCGCAGGCTGACAAAAGTCTCCTCCTGATCTTGAATGAGGGTCCTAGCTTCGCGAGATTTTACCACAATGTCTTCGACGTAGGCTTCATCATTCCTCCCGATCTGTTGGCCTAGAGCGATGTGCATCAACCGCTGGAAGGTCGCCCCAGCGTTACGCAACCCGAAGGGCATGCAGGTGTAGTAGTACACCGCGCATGGAGTTAGGAATGTTGTCTTCTCTACATCCTCCACCGCCATCTTGATCTGGTGGTATCCTGAGAAGGCATCTAGGAAACATAACAGGTCGCACTCGGCGGTGGAGTCGACGATCTGATCAATGCACGGAAGCGGGAAAGGGTCCTGAGGGCAGGCCTTGTTGAGGTTGGTGAAGTCGATGCACATGCATTCCTTCCCACCCTTCTTGGGCACGACGACGGGGTTTGCCAGCCACTCCGGCTATCGGACTTCGCGGATGACACCCGCCGCCTATAGCTTGCGGGTTTCCTCGACGATGAAGGACTGCTTCTCTGTGGACTGTCGCCTCACCTTCTGCTTCACCGGGCGCACATTGGGGCACACCCTCAAGTGATGCTCGATTACTCCCCTTGGGACCCCCACCAGCTGCTTGGGCTCCCAGGCGAATACCTCCTTATTCGCGCGTAGGAATTCCACCAGTGCCTCTTCTTGATTCGGGTCGAGGTTGGGGCCTATGGTAAAGGTGGCTCCCGAGGCCCCATCATCCTCGACCGTTACTTGCTTCGTCTTGGCCCGATCTTGCGAGAATAACTGCTTCTTCTTCGCCGGCGCAGTCCCTTGGGTCTCGGGGGCTGCTTCACCAGCGGGGCGCGCCGCCGCCGCGGCCCTGAAGACGAGCTTGAGGGTCGTCAGGGCCTCCTTGGTGTCTCCAGCCACGGTGAGGACGCTGTTGCTCCCCGGCATCTTCATGAGGTTGTATGCAGGGTGAGTTGCTGCCATGAACTGAGACAGGGCAGGGTACCTGTCGGTGTCAAAACCGGCGGATCTCGGGTAGGGGGTCCCGAACTGTGCCTCTAGGCGGATGGTAACAGGAGGCAGGGGACATGATGTTTACCCAGGTTCGGGCCCTCTTGATGGAGGTAATACCCTACGTCCTGCTTGATTGTTCTTGATAATATGAGTAGTACAAGAGTTGATCTACCACGAGATTAGAGAGGCTAAACCCTAGAAGCTAGCCTATGGTATGATTGTCTATCGTCCTACGGACTAAACCCTCTGGTTTATATAGACACTGGAGGGGGCTAGGGTTACACAGAGTCGGTTACAAGGAAGGAGATCTACATATCCGTATTGCCAAGCTTGCCTTCCACGCCAAGGAGAGTCCCATCCGGACACGGGACGAAGTCTTCAATCTTGTATCTTCATAGTCCAACAGTCCGGCCAAAGGATATAGTCTGGCTGTCCGGATACCCCCTAATCCAGGACTCCCTCGGTAGCCCCTGAACCAGGCTTCAATGACGATGAGTCCGGTGCGCAGATTGTCTTTGACATTGCAAGGCGGGTTCCTCCTCCGAATACTTCATAGAAGATTTTGAACACGAGGATCATGTCCGACTCTGCAAAACGAGTTCCACATACCACCGTAGAGAGAATAATATTTGCACAAATCTAATCTGCCGACGTACCCCGTAGTGTGACATCACACCACAGCCAGGTCTTTATTCGAATCGTTTTTCATAACCCATCTCAGCATGTTTCGCAAGGCGGTTTCCTTGGCACGTCATGTCGAAGCAAAGATCGTGTCCCCTTTATCACGGGATTCTCATCAATACGGATGTGGGTAACCCAACCGTGCCTATGGGTAGGACTCCTAGATCTTAGGCAAGTCCCAAATGGCCACGAGGAGGACGCTTGATATTCACCCTCTTTATAAAGGGGACAAGGCTTTTTCCTCTCGATCTTAATCGAATCCGCCTCCCGCCTCGAGTTCCAACACCCAAAGCTCAAGTTTAGGCACTTCGGACCTTCAACTATGTCCGGATCCAACCTTCAAGGTCAGTGGATGCCTTCCTCCATCATGGAGGAGGACATCAATAAGTTGAGAGAGGCCAGATATCTGACCGCCGAAATTCCGCATCGGCTGCCTGCCCGAGGGCAAGTCGTCCCTACTCCTGAACCCAACAAGAGCGTCGTGTTCGTCTCCCACTTCCTCCGAGGACTAGGCCTCACTCTGGATCCCTTTGTTAGGGGTCTTATGTTCTATTATGGGCTAGATTTTCACGATCTGGCCCCGGATTCCCTTCTTCACATTTCGTCACTTATTGTCGTATGTGAGGCCTTCCTCCGCATTACCCCTCACTTCGGCCTGTGGCTGAAGACCTTCGATGTGAAGCCGAAGATGATCGAGGGGCAGCATGCAGCGTGCAGAGGCGCTTTAATAAGCAAAATTGCTGACGCTCCATGGCCTAAGGGTAGCTTCCCAGAGGTGTCCGGATTGTGGCAGCGGGAGTGGTTCTACATCACAGCTCCCCAAGTGCCAAGTGGGTAGTTGCCCCCACCTTTTGCTTAGGCCCCCCACCACAACTGGCGTCATGGATCAGCAGGGGGCTGAGCTGGGGTCCAGCCAAGGACGTGCCAATACTGCAAAGCCGTATCCGAGATCTCTTTGAGAGAGATTTCAGTCTGGTTATGGTAGTGCAAGTTATGCTAGTTCGTCGAGTCCAGCCTTACAAACGCCGTCCCCTCCGCATGTGGGAGTTCAACCTGGAGGGACCGCGAGCTATCCAACACTTCCTCGGCATGACGCCCGAGGAGATGTACAAATTGTTCTTCGGACCACAAATAATGTGTCCGGACATCACTGAGGATGCAGGTCTGAGCTGCAATGGCCCGGATACCCAAGTAAGTAGCCCCGCATCCGAACAAACTGTCCGTTTATTTATCGCAACGTCGCCATAAAAGAGCTGCTCTTTGACCAGGATTGGATAGTGAAGGCAAAGTTGATCAGGTGTCCGGCCCCCTCCCTGAGACCTCACCAAATCCTGTGCTAACCAGGATGCTGGAGATTGCGCCTTATCATGCGCCCTTAGGAGAAGATAAAGGGGGGAACAAGGAGGCTAGCGCCTCCGCGAAGGAGGTTAGCCGGGGAGGAGGGACTGAAACTTCCTCTCCCCAGGGAAGGAAGAGGACCGCCTCCGAGGACCCGGAGACAATGGTCTCCAAACGGGGGAAGAAATCTTCGCCGGAGGGTCCTGCCCCAGGGGCTACCCCGGCCGCACTATGCCCTCAAGGGGATCAGCCCTCCATCGAGCTGTAAGTAAAATGGTACTTAATAATGAAAATACCTCGCTTTACTTCTGAGGAAAATAACCGAAGCATTTGTCTTGCAGTTCAGATCTTAGCCCTTCTCAGCAGAGCTCGTCTTCAGGGGATCTTCTTCCAGAGATGATGGAGAGCGAAACGCCTCCCCTGCCATACCGCCTCATGAGGTGGGCGACCCCGAGGTGTCGTCGCGGAGGGTTTCACCTGATCCGGCAAGGCCAAAAGGCAATCCTATGGCCACCCGAAGTCCTCAGTATCCGGCTCTTGAAGAGAGCAATCGAAAGAGTCCGGCACCGCCTGGTGCACGGTCGGATGTACTGAGGGATCTGCTAGAGCGAGCGGCTATCTCAGAAGAGCACCACACGTTGATGGGTATGGTGATTGAGAGGATTTCGTCCGCCGAAAGTGGGTTGCATGAAGCCTTTATGAGTCTACTGACGGGTTTTGAGGTACGCGAAATGTTATACATTTTTGACAATACCGCACATTTTTAGATGTGCCCTGTGTAGATAGTAGCCCCTGAGACTCTGGGTGCTGTCGAAGATGATGGCGCACAGAGGATCATAGTCCTAGGAATAATCGTGCCGCCTTAATATGCAGGTGGCGGAGGGTCTGGTGGCCAGCCGGACTGATGAGTTTGCCGAGCTAAAGCGGCAACTTGACGTGGCAGATGCCGACATCGTACTTGTCAACAAGGGGCTTGATGAGGCACAGGGTATGTGATTCCTCCGGCGACACATGGAAGAGGAGATGATGCCAGTATCTATAACATGTGTGTGAATGCAGATGGAGCTGCGGCCGCGGAGAACCTTCGGGCGGAACTTGCCCGAGCCAAAGAACAAGCCAGGAAAAGCGATGTGGCTGCCCTAAAGGCAATTAAGGAGCTAAAAGCCGAATAGGCTGCTCACTGCCAAAGCAAGGGGGAGATAGCCAGGATGGCTGTGGAATTGAAGAATGCCGCTGACCGTTACGAGCTTCTTGAAAAGGAAGATCGAGTGAAGAGGATAGACCTGGAGAAGGCCACGATGGCGACTGAGGGAGTCCTGGATTAGGGGGTGTCCGGATGGCCGAACTATACCTTCAGCCGAACTCCAGGACTATGAAGATACAAGATTGAAGACTTCGTCCCGTGTCCGGAAGGGACTTTCCTTGGCGTGGAAGGCAAGCTTGGCGATACGGATATTCAGATCTCCTACCATTGTAACCGACTCTATGTAACCCTAACCCTATCCGGTGTCTATATAAACTGGAGGGTTTTAGTCCGTAGGACAACATACACATCAACAATCATACCATAGGCTAGCTTCTAGGGTTTAGCCTCTCTGATCTCGTGGTAGATCAACTCTTGTAATACCCATACCATCAATATTAATCAAGCAGGACGTAGGGTTTTACCTCCATCGAGAGGGCCAAACCTGGGTAAAACTTCGTGTCCCCTGCCTCCTACTACCATCCGGCCTAGACGCACAGTTCGGGACCCCCTACCCGAGATCCGCCGGTTTTGACACCGACATTGGTGCTTTCATTGAGAGTTCCTCTGTGCCGTCGTCGTCAGGCCCGATGGCTCCTACGATCTTCAACAGCGATGCAGTCCAGGGTGAGACCTTCCTCCCCGGACAGATCTTCGTCTTCGGCGGCTTCGCACTGCGGGCCAATTCACTTGGCCATCTGGAGTAGATCGAAAGCTACGCCCCTGGCCGTCAGGTCAGATTCGGAAGTTTTAACTACACGGCGGACATCCGTGGGGACTTGATCTTCGACGGATTCGAGCCACTGCCGAGTGCGCCGCACTGTCTCGACGAGCATGATCTAGCTCTGCCGCCGAACAGTGCCCTGGAGGCCACACCCGCATTGGCTCCGGTCTCTAATTCGGAGCCAACTGCGCCGATCGAGGATGGGCGGTTGGACGCCACCTCGGGGGGCTGCGATCCCAACGGCGATTGAGCCGAACACCAGCCCCGCACTCCGCGAGACTCATGACTCCAAGGAGTCGGACTCCTTTCCGGACTCCGAACCCTCCGCACCCCGGCCTATCGAATCCGATTGGGCGCCGATCATGGAGTTCACTGCTAGGGCTGGACCAAAAGCTCGTAGCTCACGAGCTTAATGAGCGTTCGATAGTTCGGCTCGTTAAGCTCGTAGCTAACTTCTTAATGAACAGAGCCAATCATTGATTTTAGCTCGTTATGTTTAACGAGCTTAACGAGCGAGCTAACAAGTTTCACGAGTAGCTCGTTAAGCTCGTTAGTAACAACACAATACACATTTTCATGTTACGTGACAAACTTCTTGTAGCACCCTAGCCCATCTATTTAATCTAATCGACATATGAGGCAACAAACTACTTCATTTCTTTTTGTAGTCATCATATTTCATCTTGAAAACCATACCTACACATTCATCATGTATATCGTAACACATTATAATCTGTTAACGAGCGCTCGCGAGCGCTCACGAGCTTAACGAGTTTCAAACGAGCCGAGCCGAGCAGGGTTTTCTGCTTGTTAATCTTAACAAGCTTAACGAGCCGAGCCTTAACGAGCGCGAGCTTAACGAGTACGAGCTTAACGAGCCGAGCTGCTCGTTAGTCCACCCCTATTCACTGCCACGGACATCTTTCAGCACTCGCCTTTTGGCGATATTCTGAAGTCACTGAAGTCTCTCTCTTTATCAGGAGAGCCCTGGCCGGACTGCGGCCAGCGAGGTTGGGATTCGGACGATGAAGAAATTCAAAGCCCACCCACCACCCACTTTGTAGCCACTGTTGACGACTTAACCGACATGCTCGACTTCGACTACGAAGACATCGACGGTATGGACGCCGATGAAGGAGATAATGAAGAACCAGCGCCTACTAGGCCCTGGAAAGCCACCTCGTCGTATGACATATACATGGTGGACACCCCAAAAGAGGGAGATGGCGATGGAACAGCGGAGGATGACCTCTCCAAGAAACAGCCTAAGCGCCGACGTCAATGGCGCCGCTCAAAATCCCGCCAAAACAAACACGGTGATTCCAGCACGGGAGATAATAACACTCCGGAAAGCGCCGAAGAAAACCCCCTCCAGCAAGATTTAGCACAGGAGGATGGAGAAACTAGCCCTTATGAGAGAGCGGCAGAAAGAGAGGTCGTGGACGATAATTATATGCCTCAATCCGAAGACGAGGCAAGCCGACGACGACGAATTCGTCGTGCCAGAGGATCCCGTCGAGCAAGAGCGTTTTCAACGCAGGCTTATGGCCACGGCAAGAAGCCTCAAGAAAAAACAGCAACAACTCAAAGCTGATCAAGATTTGCTAGTTAACAGATGGACTGAAGTCCTTGCGGCCGAAGAGCATAAACTCGAACGCCCCTCCAAGAGCTACCCAAAGCACAGGTTGCTACCCCAATTAGAGGAGGAAGCACTCGATGCGGCCGACCGGCCACCTCATGGCCGCGACAGAGAGGCCTCTCGGCCCTCCACTCAAGCTGCACCCCGTAGCAAGGCACGAGACTATGCGCCGGACTTACGAGATATGTTGGAGGATAAGGCTAAACAAACAAGATCGATCTACGGATCGCGTGGGCGCCCCACGGCTCGAGACGACATCCGTCACGCCGGCCACAAATTCGGCAGGGCCGAACATAGTAGACAAGGCTCACTGGAGCTACGTCATGATATAGCCCAGTACAGAGGCGCCGCACGCCCACTCTGCTTCATAGACGAAATAATGGATCATCAAATCCCCGAGGGTTTCAAACCTGTAAACATCGAATCATATGATGGCACAACAGATCCTGCGGTATGGATTGAGGATTATCTCCTTCATATCCATATGGCCCGCGGCGACGATTTCCACGCCATCAAATACCTCCCACTCAAGCTTAAAGGACCAGCTCGGTATTGGCTTAACAGCTTGCCAACAGGATCAATCAGTTGTTGGGAGGACATGGAAGCCGCATTCCTCGACAATTTCCAGGGCACTTATGTGCGACCCCCAGACGCCGATGACCTAAGCCACGTAATTCAGCAGCCAGATGAATCAGCCAGGCAATTTTGGACACGGTTCTTAACAAAGAAAAATCAAATAGTCGACTGTCCGGACGCTGAGGCCCTAGCAGCCTTCAAGCACAATATCCGTGACGAGTGGCTAGCCCGGCACCTTGGACAGGAAAAGCCAAAATCTATGGCAGCACTCACGACACTCATGACCCGCTTTTGCGCGGGAGAAGACAGCTGGCTTGCTCGTAGCAACAATATAACCAAAAACCCTGGTAATTCAGACACCAGGGACAGTGGTGGCAGGTCGCGCCGAACCAAGCAGAAGCGCCGCATTAACGGCAACAATGCTGAGGATACGGCAGTTAATGCCGGATTCAGAGGCTCTAAATCCGGTCAGCGGAAGAAACCATTCAAAAGGAATCCCAGGGGCCTGTCCAGTTTGGACCTAATACTCGACCGCTTATGCTAGATACATGGCACCCCCGAAAAGCCGGCCAATCACACCAACAGGGATTGTTGGGTGTTCAAGCAGGCAGGCAAGCTAAACGCCGAAAACGAAGACAAGGGGCTGCATAGCGATGACGACGAGGAGCCCCGGCCGCCGAACAACAGGGGACAGAAGGGTTTTCCCCCACAAGTGCGGATGGTGAACATGATATACGCAACCCACATCCCCAAGAGGGAGCGGAAGCGCGCGTTAAGGGACGTATACGCGATAGAGCCAGTCGCCCCAAAGTTCAACCCATGGTCCTCCTGCCCGATCACCTTTGATCGAAGGGACCACCCCACTAGCACCCGTCACGGCGGCTTCGCCGCATTGGTTCTAGATCCAATTATTGACGGATTTCATCTCACTAGAGTCCTTATGGACGGCGGTAGCAGCCTGAACCTGCTTTACCAGGATACAGTGCGGAAAATGGGCATAGATCCCTCGAGGATTAAGCCCACCAAAACGACCTTTAAAGGCGTAATACCAGGTGTAGAGGCCAACTATACAGGCTCAGTCACACTTGAAGTGGTCTTCGGATCTCCGGATAATTTCCGAAGTGAGGAGTTAATCTTCGGCATAGTCCCGTTTCGTAGTGGTTATCACGCACTGCTCGGGCGAACCGCATTTGCTAAGTTCAATGCGGTACCGCATTACGCATACCTTAAGCTCAAGATGCCAGGCCCTCGAGGAGTAATTACGGTCAATGGAAACACCGAACGCTCCCTCCGAACGGAGGAGCACACGGCGGCCCTTGCGGCGGAAGTTCAAAGCAGCCTCTTTAGGCAGTTCTCCAGTCCGGCCACTAAACGACCGGACACCGTCAAGCGCGCCCGGAGTAACCTACAACAAGACCGCCTGGCATGATCCGAGCAGGCGTAGCAATGCGGCCCCAACCCCAACCCTCGCAAAAAGGCGACACCAGTACTTCGCGTACATAACTACGCTCTAGAGATACCATGGGCACAGGGGGAGGGGCACCATCACGGCACACCCAAAACACGGCTCCAACCGTACCAGGGGCTGCTGATTTTTTAATTTTCTCTTACTTTCAAGACTCCATTCTTCGGACGGCCTGTTCGGCAGTTCAATTGCCGCACAAACGATGCAAGAGCCAGGGAAGCAGACAAGCCACGCCGCATTACGGAACTCCCAGGTGGTCTCTATCACGAGCAGTATACCTGTTTCGCACATTATTCCACAGCTTGCCCCTGGAGCGGACATGTTACATAATCCAACCTTTTGCTTATCGCTTTATCTGTATCGTTCTGCTTTGATCGCAGTTCTTTTTAATAAACAATGCATAGCTTTTGTCTATTTTTGCATTACTCTTTTTCATTTATTTATATATGTTCCTTAATGACATGTTGCACCCGTACACTTTGGTACGGCCAAAATACGCCAGGGGCTTCAGTACCCCTCAACATGGTGTGAGAAGTTCGAACACTTCAACAAGTGCGGCACCCCGAGCTTATAGCATTATATGCATCGGCTTCGAATCATGTCTTGGATCAATAGTTGGGTTTGCCCGACTCCTATGTTTTGGTGCCTTACATTCCGCTATATCGGCTAAGGTAGCACTAGGAGAACCACTGCGATTGTGCCCCAGTTGAGCTGGGTCGAGGACCTCAGTGGAGAAAGCTAAAACTGACCGTCATGATGAGGCGAGAGCTGGTCACTGTTCGAGAGGTCTTTTCGAGTCCTTAAAGACTTATGCCGCTTAGGGCGAGGAGCCGACTCTGTCCGGCCAAGGCGTGGATAGCGCCCCGAACTCGGTCTTCCGAATACCAGGGGCTTCGCCGAAATTTAAAATTATAGAATTCTATGGCTAAGTGAGAGTGTTCACGCATTATAGTCCGATTGCCTTGTTCGTTGGGCTGAGCGCCTCCCTCGAAGGACGCAAACATGGGAAAAAGAGCCCTCAGGTTTATCCCCGAACACCCCAACACTAGCGGCATGGGGGCAGAAGCCGACGACTCGCCATCTCTCAAAATTGATAAACAGCCCCACCGAAGGTAATATTTTAAATTCAAACAGCATTGCTTAAGCGCATATGAACAAGTTTTCAGCGCACAGGATAAAACAAGCGAGTTTTACTCAAAAATTACATCCATCGAACATTCCTTCGCCACAAGGCAGGCACCCTTCATAACATCTTTATAATAATTTTCGGGCTTGCGATGCTCTTTCCCCCGTGGTGGCCCATCCTTCACAAGCTTCTCCTCATCCAGCTTGCCCCAGTGCACCTTTGCACGGGCAAGGGCCCTACGGGCACCTTCAATGCAGACGGAGCGCTTGATGACTTCGAGCCTTGGACAGGCCTCCACTAGCCGCCGCACCATCCCGAAATAGCTCCCAGGCTGAGCCTCTCCAGGCCACAGCCGAACTATGATGCCCTTCATGGCCTGTTTGGATGCCTTGTGGAGCTCGACCAGTTGCTTCAACTGGTCACTCAGGGGCACGGGATGTCCGGCCTCAGCGTACTAAGACCAGAACACCTTCTCCATCGAGGTGCCCTCCTCGGCTCGATAGAATGCGGCGGCATCAGATACACTCCGGGGAAGATCTGCGAACGCGCCTGGAGAACTCCGGATTCGGGTAAGTAACAAGTAACTCATGCTTATGTGTTTACTTGGCATAAAGAATGCCTTACCCGCCGCTATCTTCTTCACCTCATCCAACTCCTAGAGGGTCTTCTAGGATTCGGCCTTGGCAGACTTGGCACTTTCAGTAGCCGCCGCGAGCTCGGACGCTCGCGCCCTTGAGTCACGCTCCAAACTCTCATGTTTTTCCATGAGAGCTTGGAGCTCTTGCCGCACCTTGCCAACCTCGGCCTCATACTTTTCTCGCTCAGTGCGCTCCGCGGCCGATCTCTTCTCGGCCTCGAGCAGCGCTTGCTTCAGGGTCACCACCTCAGACGTGGCCCCTACAATAGCCACGATAATCTTGTCATTTTTTGCAATTGCACCTTTTTATATATACATATATTTTATTTAAATAAGGTATTTCTTACCTTCATTGTCCTCGAGCTGCTTCTTGGCACGTCAGAGCTCTTTCTCGGACCGCTCGAGGTTCTGCTTTAGCACGTCCACTTCCGCAGTCAGTGCGGCGGACGCCAGCAGGGAAGCCTGCACATGCATATTGACTCTTTTTAGACTCCTGCGATTTTTTATTTGATCCTCTATTTGGCTTTTCTTTCCGAACGCCAAACAGAGCATCAGGGCTATTGTCTATGCGGTAATGTTATTTACACATTCTTTACTTACCTCAAAGCCTGTTAAAAGGCTTGTACAAGCTTCAGTCAGTCCGCTCTTGGCGGACTGAACCTTCTGGATCACTGCACTCATAATAGTGCGGTGCCCCTCGTCGATGGAGGCGCCTTGGAGCGCCTCCAACATATTGTCCGGCGCCTCCGGTTGGACGGAGGTCATCGGCATGGCGGGCCTGCTCCTCTTGGAAGGAGGTCCCCCGCCGGACTCTGGAACCTTTGAAGGTTCTGGAGCGGTGTCCGGCCTAGGGCCGAACTTGGAGCCCTGGGGGGTTTCGTCCCCTTCACTCCTGGAGTCCGGGAGGTCGCCTTGCGGCGCCTCCAGTACCACCTCCTCCCAGATTGGAACCTGTTGGGACAACACTTCGGTGTCATCCGTAGGGCGGGGGGAGGAAGCCGTCGGCAGCGAGTTCACGTCCGACGAGTCCAGTGAGCCGCTCGACGACGCGTCGAGCCGGTCTTTGGGTGGGCTGCATAAACATATTCGACATAAGGGAAAGCTGTGCAATAAACGAATACTATGAAATCACTCCGGTATTCGGATACTTACGATTTCACCAGGGGCTTGGCCCTGGGCGGCCACTCTTCTTCGCCGTCGTCGGCGTTGGTGGAGTAGTCCGGAGGAGGGGTTCTCCCTCTCTTGGACCCCTCGGCCTCCCCTATTGGGGCGGCCTTCCTTTTCTTCCCTTCCCTCGCTGGAGAGGGAGGGGTCTCTTCTTCCTCCTCCTCATCTTCGTGGGAGGAGTGCGTCTTGGATTCGTCGGATGATGAATCTGACACCTCCGGGCGCCGGGCACTCTTTCGAGTCCCCGTGGCCTTCTTCTCCGGCACCACATAGGGTGCCGGAACCAGCAGCTTCGCCAATTGAGCGTCTGATGGGCCTTCGGGCAAAGGAGCCGGACAAGTTGATCTGTCCGGACGTCACCTGCCAATCCTGTCAAAGGAAAGGGAGCTTAGATCCCGCATGGAGTCAAACTATGAAACACTGATACCCTGTAAAAGGAAAAAGACAGCTTACCGCAAGAGCGTAACGTTGTGCAATGAATCCGCGATCCTCAGTAGCGGATGCGGGAGCCACGACGCCCTTGAAAAGCACCTTCCAGGCATCTTCGTACATCGTGTCGAAGAGCCTGCTCAGAGTTTGGTGCCGTGCTGGGTCGAACTCCCACAGGTTGAAAGCCCGTTGTTGACACGGGAGGATCAAGCGGATGAGCATAACCTGGACTACGTTGACAAGTTTAAGCTTCCTGTCCACCAGGGTTTTGATGCATGTTTGGAGTCCGGTTAGCTCTCCTTTTTTACCCCACGACAGGCCCGTCTCTTTCCAGGACGTGAGCCACGTTGGGGGTCCGGACCAGAACTCAGGGGGTGCGACCCATTTGGCGTCGCGCGGTTCGGTGATGTAAAACCACCCCGATTGCCACCCCTTCAGGGTCTCCACAAAGGAGACCTCGAGGCATAGGACGTTGGCCATCTTGCCAACCATGGCGCCTCTGCACTCCGCCTGGTTGCCGCACACCACCTTTGGCTTGACGTTGAAGGTCTTGAGCCATAGGCCGAAATGGGGGTGGATGCGGAGGAAAGCCTCGCACACGACGATAAACGCCGAGATGTTGAGGACAAAATTCAGGGACAGATCGTGGAAATCCGGGCCGTAGTAGAACATGAGCCCCCGGACAAATGGGTGGAGAGGGAAGCCCAGTCCACGGAGGAAATGGGGGAGGAACACCACCCGCTCATGGGGCCTAGGGGTGGGGATGAGCTGCCCCTTTTCGGGGAGCCGGTACGCGATGTCGTTAGACAGGTATCCGGCCTTCCTCAGCTTTTTGATATGTCCCTCCGTGACGGAGGAGACCATCCACTTGCCTCCCGCTCCGGACATGGCTGGAGAAGGTTGAGGTGAGGAGTGCGGAATTGGGTGCTGGAGCTCGAGTGCGCAAGAATGGATAGGCGAAGGAGGAAGAGGGCGTAGGTGAAAAGGTGGATCCTTATCCCCTTATATGGGTGGACGCAACTACATGTCCCCACCAGCCCGGTAAAGCTCGCTTATCTCCCAAGCGTCGTAATCAAAGGCGCGGTTGGGTTACCCACGCCCGTATTAACGAGAATCCCAGAATAAGGGGACACGATCTCTGCTTTAACAAGACATGCCAAGGAAACCGCCTCGCATAACGCGCTGAGATGGGACAGTAAAATGGTTCGAATAAAAGCTTGGCCATGGTGTGATGTCACACTATGGAGTGCGTCAGCAGATTAGATTTGTGTAAATATCATTCTCTCTATGGAAATATGTGGAAACTTATTTTGCAGAGCCGGACACTACCTTTGTGTTCAAAATCTTCTATGAAGTACTTGGAGGAGGAACCCGCCTTGCAATGCCGAAGACAATTTGCGCGCCGGACTCGTCGTCATTGAAGCCTGGTTCAGGGGCTACTGAGGGAGTCCTGGATTAGGGGGTGTCCGGATGGCCGGACTATACCTTCAGCCGGACTCCAGGACTATGAAGATACAAGATTGAAGACTTCGTCCCGTGTCCAGAAGGGACTTTCGATGGCGTGGAAGGCAAGCTTGGCGATACGGATATTCAGATCTCCTAGCATTGTAACCGACTCTATGTAACCCTAACCCTATCCGATGTCTATATAAACAGGAGGGTTTTAGTCCGTAGGACAACATACACATCAACAATCATACCATAGGCTAGCTTCTAGGGTTTAGCCTCACTGATCTCGTGGTAGATCAACTCTTGTAATACCCATACCATCAATATTAATCAAGCAGGACACAGGGTTTTACCTCCATCGAGAGGGCCCGAACCTGGGTAAAACTTCGTGCCCCTGCCTCCTGCTACCATCCGGCCTAGATGCACAGTTTGGGACCCCCTACCCGAGATCCGCCGGTTTTGACACCGACAGCGACCAAAGACACCCGCTCTGCAATGAGAGCAATGAAGGAGGAGCTGCGTCAAGCCGGGGATATCGTGGTTGGGAAGCCCTTTATGCTGCGGATGAAGTTCAGAGATCCTAGGTACGCCCCTTTGGACCGGCTGTGGAGTTCTGCGGACGCATATCGAAGCCTGACTATCTACCAGATCCTGCCGAAGGGCACAAGATCGTAGCTGAGGTATCAAGCTAAATGTCGAAGTCCACACGGAACTACTAGCGAGACTGACGTCTCTCTGCAAAACATAAAATAGGCAAACGTGAGTACAAATGTACCCAACAAGACTTACATCAGAACTATCTACATATGCATCAGTATCAATAAGGGGGTGGTGGAGTTTAACTACAGCAAGCCGGCTTTGACTCAGTGGCTATCCTGAACTACGACTGCAAGCAACTCTTTTGAGATGGCGCACACGAGTCCACATATTCACCATCCAATACACCACTATGGATCCACTCCCGTCTCCCTACGAGAAGGCCATCCATAACACTCACACTTATCTTGCGAGTCTTAGAGTATCCACTTTCACTTGTCTATGAACTGTTATAGGCAACCCAGAAGTCCATTACCGCGGACACAGCTATTCGAATAGATGATGTTAACCCTACAGGGGTGTACTTCTTCACACACGCTCTCACCACTTACCGCCGTTTACACACCATGTACTCGGCAACCTTCAAGCGGAAGCCCAACGAGGGTGTCGGCCACGGCCTACCTAAACACTCAAGTCTCTAGTCCAGGTTTATCGCCTATCCAGGTTCCATCTGCAGGGAGTCCGGCCGAGGTTTCCACATACGGCCCCAGACGATGTGTACAGGGTTCCGAGACACCAAACGGGCGCCCGGCATGCCCGGCTACGGTGTATCTACCGCATCATAGCCCACCCCTAGGGTCAGCGCTACGCACGGCCGCCAACACATATCCTATAAACACCAGAAACTAGTTGCAACTCCTGGACAGGGGACAAGGGTGATCAAGAAGCCGAGAGGGTCCATTGGTTTCGGGCCCAATGTGTGGTAGTAACTATTTCATGGATCACAAACACAGAACTCAGTTCCTAAGGACGGTTTCAATGAGACAACCCACCATGTACTCCTACATGGCCTCTCACCGCTACCTTTACCAAATCGTGTTCACACACTTAGCTCACACACAATAGGACATGTTCATCACTGTTCCAATTCATCCCCGATGAATTAGACCTGACTCAACTCTAAGCAGTAGCAGGCATGAAAAATAAGCATGAATGAGTAGGCACATCAGGGCTCAAACAACTCCTACTCATGCTAGTGGGTTTCATCTATTTACTGTGGCAATGACAGGTCATGCAGAGGAAAGGGGTTCAACTACCGCAACATGTAACCGTTGAATCGTTGTTGTCCTAATGCAGTAAAAGAGAGCAGGAGCAAGAGAGTGGGATTGTATCGGAATGAACAAGGGGGTTTTGCTTGCCTGGCACTTCTGAAGATATTACAGCTCTTCATCGGTGTCATCGAACTCATCGTCGGAAGCACGTCTATCGAGAGGGGACGAATACCGGCAACAGAGAGGGAGAGCACAATCAATGCAATGCAACAATATGATGCATGATCATGACATGGCAATATGCTGTGATTTGGGCTAATGCAACAGAAAGTCATTTTAATTGAGGGAGAATTCAAAACTATATCAATTCCAACTCCAAACCTATTATGAAATTTGCCCTAATCATGTTTCATCCTAAACAGTGAGGTTAACTTGCTCAAACATGCATGAAAATGGTACAGATGGATTCCTTGAATTTTTCTGATAATTTTTCATATATAATTTCATTTGGAGTTACGGTTGATTTTCTATGATTTTTAGAAGTTTAGGCAATTTTTTGGAATTCCTGAATTATTTTTAATCTAGAAATGACTTATTGCGTCAGCACTGCGTCATGCCTGCGTCAGAAAGTCAACAGCAGCGTTCTAGGTCAAACCTAACCAGTGGGGTCCACTGGTCAGTGACACAATGCTGATCAGTGTCAATGACAGGTGGGGCCTGGTCAACGGTGACGTGGCCAGGTCAAACTGACCTGTGGGCCCGTGGGGTTAGTTTAGTCCAAACAGGAGCTAAGCAGTGTTAATTAAGCCGTGGGGCCCAGTAGTCAGTGGCTCTGGGGAGGGTTAGCTGGCGGTGATTAGTGCTAATCACGCGGCCACGTCGGCTCGCCGGAGTCCCACCGGCAGCGACCAAATCTACGGCGGAAGCTCGCCGGGGCTGCGCTATAGGCGGCGTATGGACGCGCGAAGGCCACTAGAAGGTAGCTCGAGCACGCCCGCATCTAGCTAGCCACACGGGAGGCCGCATGGTCGCCGGAATCAACGACGGCGAGCGCATCCGCGGTGGCCCGAGTTCGGACGTGGAAGGGGTCGACGCTACGGTGCACTAGAGGGGAAATCGAATGGTGCTGCGGGCTCCCGGGAGTGCGGCGAACACGGTGACGCGCTCAGGCGCAAGCTGGGGTGGCCCTGGCCATGGCGGTGAGGAACTACGGCGGCGATGAGCTCTCGGGTCCGGTGGTTAGTGCGGCTACGGCATGCAAACGAGGAAGAGAGGAGAGGGGAAACGACAAGGTGCTCACGGCGAGGCCGTCGGGGTGCTCAGCAGGCTCGGGGACGCGTCGAGGAGGGCACACGGTCGCCGGTGATCTCGGCGGACCGAGGAAGAAGAAGGCGTCGGGGTCGGTGCTTGGAGGCGTCCGGCGTCGCGGGAGTCGTCGAGGAGGCGTAGACGATGGAGGCGGAGCTCACGGGCACGTCAGAGGGGCGAGGGGTGGCTCTGGTGATGACTACGGCGAACGGCGACGAGGATGGCGCTCGGCCATCGCAGGAGAGGGTGACGGAGACGAGGGGGAGAGAGGGGAGGGGTGCAGGGGGGTGCTGGGCATCTTCGTGGCGCTCGGATGGGGACGAGGAGGCAGCAGGAGGTGGAAGCAGGAGGTGGCTGCGGGTGCGCGCGCCGGCGACACGCCTCTGCCTACTGGCAGAGGTGGCTGACGACTGGCACAAGCCAGGTGGGCTGGGCCAGCACAGGTGAGGCCCGGGTGGGTTTCTCTCTCTCTCTCTTTATTTTTCTTTTCTATTTTTCTGTAATCTTTGTGGCTTTTCTAAAAATACCTAGACCCTTTCAAAACTCACCAAACTGAACATGCCCACTTTATAGAATATATCCAACATGGAACATTTCAGTTTAGGATTACTTGGGCATTTAAAATATTTACTAGCATTTAAATGCCCAAATTCAAATAACATATGATTTAATCCAGTGACCTTTGGATGACCTAGAAAGTTTTGCACCATTTTTGTCAGAGGTTTTAGACCAAGACAAAGATGATGAACATTTTGAAGGGCATTTCAGGATCATTGAAAAAAAAATTTAGTAACCCTAGTTGGATTAAGTGGTGCTGGGGGTTTCTGCCATCCCCATTTCAACTTAAGAGAAATTTAAACATGATGCAACACAAGACTAGCTAACCCAGAGCAGACCAGAAGTAGGGATGTGACAGACCACAAGCGCAAGGCCCCGCAGCCGGCAGGTCGCGACTGTTGAAGCCCAGCAGCCGGATGGGCAGCCTCCGCCCAAGCGACAGAAAGGCGGCAAGCCAAACTGGTTGCCGGCCTTCTCCTACGAGCAGACTCTGGATGGACCTTGCAAGTTCCATAGAGGCGCGAAGCCGTTGAATCACACCACCCGGAAGTGCCACTGGCTCACCAGGATCGCCAAGGGAGACGGCCTCCTGCCTCCCCCGCCTGCTGGGCAGCCGGCTCCGCCTCCGCCCCAGCAGCCAGCTGTCAGGCCAGTCGGCGCAGTACAAGACGAATACCCTAAAGAACATGGAGCCTACATGGTGTTTACCAGTATGGTTGATGATCGACGCAGCAGGCGGCTGCAGCGACAAGAGGTGAATGCGGTAGCATCAGAGACGCAAGAGTTCATGCACTGGTCCGAGAAGCCCATCAGCTGGAGCAGGTCTGACCACGCAGAGGTGATGCCAAGTCCGGGCTCCTATGCCTTGGTCTTGGACGCCACCTTTGCTACGGATAGACGAGCCGCGCGTTTCTCGCGGGTTCTGATAGACGGAGGCAGCAGCATCAATATCTTGTACAAGGACACCATGGAGAAGTTAGGAATCAAGCAAAGACAGCTTCAGAACAGCCGGACTGTGTTCCACGGCATTGTTCCTGGGCTTTCCTGCTCACCAATCGGCAAGATCCTGATGGACGTCTTCTTTGGAGACAAAGATCACTTCCGCCGAGAGTCTATTTGGTTTGAGGTGGTGGACCTCGAGAGCCCATACCATGCGCTACTCAGCCGACCCGCCTTGGCCAAGTTCATGGCGGTCCCCCACTACGCCTACCTCAAGATGAAGATGCCCAGTTCCAGGGGAATTCTCACTGTGGCCGGCGACTACCGGAAGTCGTCTGCCTGCGCGGCTGAGAGCAGTCGGCTGGCCGAGTCCCTGGTAATCGCGGCCGAGAAGCGGCTCCTTGAGCGAGTTGTGGCGATGGCCGGCAAGCAGCCAAAGGTACCGCCCAACCCGAAGGAGTCGGAGGCTGAAGGTTCGTTCAAACCGGCCAAAGAGACAAAGAAGATACCCTTGGATCCGGAGCACCCAGAGAGGTACGCTGTCGTAGGTGCAAACCTCGACAGCAAATAGGAAGGCGAGCTCGTCGATTTCCTCCGTGAGAATCGGGACATCTTCGCATGGTCCCCCAAAGACATGCCAGGTGTACCGACGGAATTCGCCGAGCACAAGTTACATGTCCGATCTGATGCAAAGACGGTCAGGCAGCCCCCGCGCCGCCTATCAGAAGAGAAGAGAAGAGCTGTCTGAGAAGAGATAGCCCGACTCCTAGCAGCCGGCTTCATTATGGAAGTGTTCTTTCCAGAATGGCTAGCAAATCCGGTCCTGGTACTGAAGAAGAACAAACAGTGGTGAATATGTATTGACTACACGAGCCTCAACAAGGCCTGCCCCAAGGACCCGTTTGCTCTACCAAGAATCGATCAGGTGATAGACTCCACAGCCGGATGCGAGCTGTTGAGTTTTTTGGATGCATACTCAGGATATCACCAGATCAAGCTGAACCCGGCTGACAGACTGAAGACCGCCTTCATCACGCCGTTTGGAGCTTTCTGCTACCTCACCATGACGTTTGGCTTAAGGAATTCCGGCGCCACCTTTCAACGTTGCATGCAGAAGTGCCTCCTCAAGCAGCTCGGTAGGAACGCCCACGTCTACGTGGATGACGTGGTGGTGAAGATGGAAAAGCGTGGAACACTGCTGGAAGACCTCAAGGAGACCTTTGAGAACCTGTGCCGATTCCAGATCAAGCTCAATCCCGAGAAGTGTGTCTTCGGAGTACCAGCCGGCCAGCTCCTTGGCTTCCTGGTCTCTGAACGCGGCATCAAATGCAACCCCATAAAGATCAAGGCCATTGAGAGAATGGAGGTACCCAGTCGACTGCTGGATGTGCAAAAGTTCACTGGCTGCTTGGCGTCCATCAGCCAATTCATCAGTCGGCTGGGCGAGAAAGCTCTCCCCTTATACCAACTCATGAAGAAGACCACTTTTTTCGAGTGGAACCATAAGGCGGACGAAGCTTTTCTCCAGTTGAAAAAGATGCTGACTACTCCACCCGTCCTGGCGGCTCTGACTCCCAAGGAACCTATGCTCCTGTACATCGCTGCCACCAGCCGGGTAGTCAGCACGGTCATTGTAGTGGAACGCAAGGAGGAAGGCAAGGCACTACCTATCCAGAGACCGGTATATTACCTGAGCGAAGTACTGTCGACCTCCAAGCAGAACTACCCCCAGTACTAGAAGATGTGCTATGGCGTACACTTTACTGCCAAGAAATTGAAGCCTTACTTTCAAGAGCATCCGATCACTATGGCCTGCACGGCCCCACTTGCCGAGATCATTGGTAGCCGAGATGCTTCTGGCCGAGTGGCCAAGTGGGCCATAGAGCTGGCTCCCTACACCATCCACTACCAGCCCCGCACCGCTATCAACTCACAAGCACTGGTCGACTTCCTCGTCGACTGGGCCGAGACCCAGTACCTACCTCCAGCGCCTGACTCCACCCGTTGGCGGATGCATTTCGACGGCTCCAAGATGCGCACCGGCTTGGGAGCCGGCGTCGTCCTCACCTCTCCTAAAGGCGACAAGCTCAAATACGCACTGCAAATCCATTTTGCCGCCTCCAACAACGTCGCCGAGTATGAGGCGCTGATTCACGGGCTCCGACTTGCCAAAGAACTTGGCATCCGCCGGATCTTGTGTTATGGCGACTCAGACTTAGTGGTCCAGCAGTCATCTGGCGACTGGGACGCGAAAGATGCAAACATGGCGAGTTACCGTTTCCTCGTGCAGCAACTCAGCGGGTATTTCGAAGGGTGCGAGTTCCTCCATGTGCCAAGAAACGACAACGACCAAGAAGACGCCTTGGCACGAATCGGCTCTACCCGCCAAGCAATACCATCCGGCGTCGCCCTTCAACGCCTCCTCAAGCCGTCTATCAAGCCTTCACCAGAATCAGACTCCATCTTTGTGCCGGCTCCTCCCGAAGACGTCGGATCCGACTCCAGAGCCCCGGCAGACGGTACGGGGATTTTGGCAGATGGCTCCAAAGCCGCCATAGTCGAACCCGGCCCGGGGACTGCGGCGGCGGACTCGAAGACTCCAGAACTCGACCCAAGGGCCGCGCCAGACGGCCTGGGGACTTCATTAACCCAGCAAGCGGTTGTTGACTCCAACCCGCCGCCTCCCAGCCCAACCGCCCTCGTCCAAGTCGCAGTTCTGGCAGTCGAAGAAATAGCAGCACCCTCATGGGCCCAGCCCATCCTCAAATTCCTGGTGAGCAAAGAGCTGCCGACTGATGAGACCTCAGCTCGGCAAATACAACATCGAGTGGCAGCCTACACCATGATCAACAGAGAGCTGGTCAGGCGCGGCGTCGCTGGTGTCTACCAGCGCTGTGTAGAGCCAGAGCAAGGCCAAGCAATTCTCAAAGACATCCATCAAGGCGAGTGCGGTCACCATGCGGCTTCAAGAGCACACGTCGCCAAAGCCTTTCGACACGGTTTCTTCTGGCCGACTGCCTTAGAAGAGGCCAAGGAGTTGGTCCAAAAATGCAAAGGGTGCCAGAAGTTCAGCTCCAAGCCGCACCAGCCGGCTTCTGCACTCAAGACCATCCCCATTGCCTGGCCTTTCGCAGTTTGGGGTCTAGACATGGTGGGACCATTCAAGACAGCACGAGGTGGCTTAACTCACTTACTTGTCGCAGTGGACAAGTTCACCAAGTGGATAGAAGCGAAGCCAATCAAGAAGTTGAACGGTCCGACTGCCGTGACTTTCATCTCCGATATCACAATTCGGTACGGCATACCACACAACATCATCACCGACAACGGCACAAATTTTTCCAAAGGCGCCTTGGCCCGTTTTTGCGCAACACAGGGCATCCGACTGGACCTAGCGTCCGTCGCCCATCCACAGTCAGACAGCCAGGTGGAGCGAGCAAACGGCCTCATCCTGGCCGGCATCAAACCCCGGCTGATCGAGCCTCTGGAGCACTCGGCTGGCTGCTGGCTCGATGAGCTACCAGCCGTCCTCTGGAGTCTGCACACGACTCCAAACAAGTCAACTGGCTTCACGCCTTTCTTCCTTGTCTACGGTGCCGAAGCCGTCATCCCAACGGACATAGAGTTCGACTCCCCACGAGTCACCATGTACACCGAGGAGGAAGCAGAAGAAGCACGACAAGACGGCGTCGATCTGCTGGAAGAGGGCCGGCTGTTGGCACTCAGCTGGTCCAGCATCTACCAGCAGAGCCTGCGCCAATACCACAACAGGAAGGTCAGTCCAAGATCTTTCCAAGAAGGCGACCTTGTGCTTCGGCTGATCCAGCGAACAGCCGGCCAGCACAAGTTGTCGGCGCCTTGGGAAGGCCCTTTCATCATCAGCAAGGTGCTCGGCAACGACTCCTACTACTTGATCGACGCTCAGAAGCCCCGAGCACGCAAGAGGGACGACTCCGGAAGGAGACAGAGCGGCCATGGAATGCAAATCTCCTCCGAAGATTTTACAGTTGATGCAGTATGTACCACGCCACCTTTTGTATTAAAGTACCAAGACTTCGGGCCCCCCGAGACGAGCTCGGGGACTGCCCTCTTTTGTATGTATGATAAAAATCATGCCTACAAGTATGTTACTCTTCATATGCCGCTTGGCACCGGGCTCGACAAGTCGGCCCGGGGACTTGCCGCCTTGCACTGTGAAATGCTTCCTGCAGCCGGACAAGTAGTGTGTAACACCTAAACCGTCTCCTGTTAGAAGCCGCAGCTCGCAGAGCGACTGTACAGTGGGCAGAAGTAAGGTAGAATGGGCGTTCGCATGAAAAATGGCTAAGGACTCAAAGCATAAAACATAGCTCAAGACGGCTTCCAGCCTTTTTTTGCAAACCGACTCTCGAATAGTCGGATTGCCGCCTTCTATTCAACTTGCTCAAAAACTCTTAAAAACGGCTAAGTACTTGCCTTCCCAAAGTAGCCAAGCATTTGATCCAGCGGCAGTCCGCAGAGCGGCTCTCCAATTGGCAAGGCAGGCAACTAAGAGAAAGTGGCAAAGAAAAAAAATCCAAAAGAGCAATGAGCAAGAAAAGATAGAACTCGGATAAATATATTTACATAACGTAGGCCCTTGGCCGAATCTTCGAGCAGAAGTTCAAAACACACCCCGCGGGTGGAATTGTGCGAATTAACAAGTTCTTAAAAGACTACTGAAGCAGATAAATAAAGATAAAGCGGCAGCTTAGTAAGCAGCAGACGGATTTGGAGGGTCGGAGGAGGCGGCAGCGTCAGGCGTCGGGACGGCCGGCTGGGTAGTCTCGGCTTGATCGCCTCCGGCGGCAGTCGGCTCGGTCGCACGTGGCTCGTTGCTGGAGGCGCGGTCGAGCTGAGGCTGGCCGTCTGCTCCGTCTTCTGGTGCCTCCATCTCGCCTCCGTCCTCCGCCTCGCCTTCCTCCTCGACACTGGAGCCAATCACCTCCGCCGAGCCCTCGTCGTAGTCTGGGTTCATCCCAAACCACTCCGGCGGTACCTCCTTGCCGTCTTCAGACCGCTCGGGGACGAAGATGCTGGTGTCGGTGTACTCGGCGATCGCCGCAGCACATTTGACGAGGGCGTCTTCCGCAGCTGCCAGCTCCGGCTGGGCCTCCGACTGAAGTGTGGCCAGCCGGTCTAGATCCAGCCCCGGATACCACGCCTTGACGAACTCCAAGGCCCGGCGCGCTCCAGCTCGGGCCGAAGAACCCTTCCAGGCCTCAAGATGACCAGCCGCGACCTCTAGCCAGTCGTCCGTCAGGCTGGGGGTGCGCGGAGCCTGCATGTCCGGCCACAGGGCAGCAATCGCCTGGGCACCGACACGCTGAAGCCGGCGCAGCATCCGGTGAGTCGGCCGAAGGCGAGCCTCGATGCTCAGGATGTGCTCGTCAAGGGTTCGGGGGGCGTCGGCGGCAATCTCTGCACCCTCTGCCCTCCGACCTTCACGGTCAGCCTCGATGGCTTGGATGGCGGCCTGCGAGTGCCCAGGAAAGAAGTCTGCCAAGACGGAAGAAACGAAGAAGCAAGTCAAAAACCAGGAGTCGGCACGACTTATAATCGGCAGCTCGAAGAAAGAAAGTAAAGAAACTCACCATCAACGATGTCTTCAATCTCATGGAAGCCGGAGGCCAGCATCGCCTCCTTGTCAGACCAGGAGGAGCGCTCGCTCGCGAACTCGGCCAGGAGGGCAATTTCCGTCTCTTCCGCCTCCCTCTGCGTCTTTGCAAGAAGCTCCCTCTGCTCTGCCAATTGAGTGGCCAGCAGATCGCGCTCTGTGGTGAGCTCGCTGCACTCCTCCCCTTTGGTGTGCAATGTGGAGTTGGCTTCGCTCAGCTACTGCTGAAGAGCAGTGTTGGCTCCTGAAAAGAAGGAAGAAGGAAGGCGTTAAGTCATCAATAAAGAAGGTCGCCGGGGAGATCCGGCCCGACTGCTCAGCAGTCGGCCCGAATCTCGGGGACTACAGCCCGCGGGTGCGCTAGCGCGCCCCTGCAAAGAAGAAAAATGACTTACTCCAGCTCTCCGACAAATCGGCGGTCCGCTTGCCCAGCTCTTCAACGTTACGGTTGAAGGCAGTGACGCGGAGGTCGTGGTAATCCTGCGTCAAGCATTTCAGACAAAAAGTTAATACCCAGAGTTCATCAATTGGAGTTCCGGGCCGCCTGCTCAGCAGCCAGCCCGAAACTCGGGGACTACACCCAGTGGGTGCGCTGGCGCGCCCCCACAGAGGGGAACAAGAAAACAAGGACCAAAGGAAAAAACATACCCGGACGGCTGCCCGCGATGCCAGGTACGCCTTGGTGCAATTCCGGAGAGCATCGCCCTCAACACGAAGCTTCGCCTGGACGTCCAGAAGCGCCTGGTTCAGCGGCCCTGTGCCGCCTCCTCGCACCCACCCAATGGGCGTGGCACTCGTCGCTTCGGCGTCTGGGATCGCCGAGCTGGCGGTGCCGGCCTCCAGGGGGCGGGGTGCCGAAGTCGCCATCTCCAGACGGCGGCGTGTTGGCGAGCCGACTTGGAGGAGTAACCTCGCCACGGCCTCGTCTTTGGTCGGCGGCACCAGAGAGTCCGCTGGCTGCTTGCCTTGCGTGCTCTCAGACGGCGGCGGAGGCGGCGGCGGAACGATCACGTCCGGCGTAGAGGGGTCGCCGCCTTCCCTCTCCACGACGGGGTTCTCACTGCCGGCTTCCCTAGTCTGCCCCGTGAACTCCGGAGGCGGCGACGCAGAGTTCAGCAGGGTGACGAACACCGCCGATTGGCAGCGTACGGCCTCCTCAGCCTGCCGCTTCATCGCGGCGGCGGCTTCGGCCTCTGCCAGTTTTTTCTTGGTGGAGGCCTCCGCCCTATCGGCCTCCGCCTTCTCCAGGCGAGCGGCCTCTTCTTCGTTGCGCTTCTCCTGCGCATTCCGCTCTGTCGCCTCCCGGAGGTCAGCAGCGGGGTCAATCCGCCAAGTGGTGGCGGACGTCTCCGCTGACCCCATGATGGAGGCGGCGGTGACCCTCTCAAGAGTGAGGGGAGCCCTGAAGCGAGGGAAGCAAGAAAAAGACTCAGACAAAGCCACAAAGAAAGAATAAAGCATTGAGACAGAATACTCACGCAGAGACTAATGGCGGCTTCTTCACTTCCTTACGGAAGCGGATGGCCTTCGCAGCCACCTCGTCCCGCCGGGTCGCCGCAGCCAAACTCTTGGCTTCTTCGGCCGACTGCCGAACAAGGTCGGCATGGCCCTGCGCTTCTTCCAGCCGCCTGGAGCACCTGGCGCGGCAGAAGAGCCCGCGCCAGGCTGGCTGGCTCCTGGCCGATGGCGGGGGGCGACTTCTCCCTCGGCATCGTCGTCAGGCCAGTCGGCGAAAGTGGCCGAAGGCCTGAAGTCGCATGCTGCTCCTCCTCCTCCCTCGGCGTCGTCCTCCAGAGCCGCCGCCCCCAGATCGGGGTCGTTGACGTCGCTCTCTGCCCGGTCGGCAAGGAACTCGTGGGCCGGCCCCGAGGTGCCAGCTGGTGGATGGAGGAGGGGATTCTGACCAAAGCCGGCCGGTCAAAACAAACTTGGCGAGAAAGAAGACAATCCAAAGAAATAAAGAAAAGGCAACTCACCACGGGCGGGGGGTTGGCGCGGGAGTACGGCTCCTTGCCGAACCGCCAATCCTCCAGGAGCTTGCTGTCCGAGAGGTAGTTCACCATGAAGGCCACCTCCTCGTGAGGCATATCCTTGGTGCACATCCGACTCGGGTCGCGGTGCCCGCTCATTTGGCATATCATATGGGGGCGGCCTTGAAGCGGGAGAACTCGGCGCGCCACGAAGGCGGCCAGCAGGTCTGGACCTGTCAAGCCCTCCGACTGTGTCAGCACTCGGAGTCGCGCGATGGCGCCGGCTCCCGCAGGCGTCAGCGACTTGGCCCGGTAGGACCAGTTGGGCAGTCTCCCAGCCGGTGAGCCGGCTTCGAAAGCTGGCAGGTTGACCCAGTCGCCCCTTGCGGAGACGCTCCTGACGTAGAAGTACGATCTCTGCCACATCTTCACCGACTTTATCAGCGAGATGGAGGGGAAGGGGTTGTCGGCCCCCGACCTTCGCATGGCGATGAAAGCGCCGCATTTAGCCGGCACGCCTGCAGCCTGGGTGCCGAGCTTGGAGAAGAAGAACTCCCCCCAGAGCTCAAGGGTGGGGAGAACTCCGAGGAAGCCTTCGCACAAGGCCACGAAGGCGGACAACAGCACCACCGTGTTGGGCGTGAGGTGGTGCGGCTGGAGGCCGTAGAACTCCAGGAAGGAGCGGAAGAAGCTGCTCGCCGGCAGCCCCAACCTGCGCAGGCAGTGCGAGCGGAAGATGACCCGCACGCCCTCCTACGGCGCGGGGGAAATCTCCCCCCTCGGCGCAAGACGCACCTGCACGTGATCCTCGCCGGGGAGCCGACGAGTCTTGCGGAGGAACTCGATGTGGTCGTCATGAACTTCGGAGCCGTCCCAGGTGCCGGAGCGCACCGGGGGAGGCATGGTGGCAGAGGAAGAGCTCATCACGAGCTGATCACCGCGGCGTTCGTCGAAGTTTGGGCGCGCGGCGGTGCGAAGAAGAAGAAGAAGGAGGAGAGCGAGGGGCAATGAGGAGGAGGAGAGCGAGGAGTAGTGGGAAGGAGGGGCGCGCGTGCTCCGCCGCGCCCCCCTCTCTCCCCTACTTATAGCCTCACAGGCTGCGAAGCTGAGGGGGAGGTCGTGGGATTTACTGCGCCCACGGCCCCACGACCCCCACATTCCACGACAAAGTTACTGCGCGTAGTAACTCCACGGGAATCCCAACCGTCCACCGAGGCCGCAGCGGATCTGCTCGGGCGCCGAGGCGCGGTAGTGGCGGGCCCCGCCTACGGGCATGTCCCGTCGCGCGCGTAGGCTGGCAGTATGGCCCAGCCACGTGTTATCGCATGACAGGCCTAGAACGGGCGGCGGCCCGGAAGCTTAGCCATCACGCTACTTGGATCCCGCTGCGACGTTCGAAATATTGTGCGAGTCAGAGTTGGGCGAGTCCGACTCCTTCTAGCCGGCCCGGCAGAAGTCAATCAAGAACCATGCGTTGAGCACCCGAAAAGAGAAACTGCTGAGGCTTCTCGGCCGATCGTCCGCGGCGCCTCAACAGCTTCGGGGACTACTGTTGGAGTAATGGGCCACGGGTAGGCCAACCCGAGCCCCAGAACCTTTCAAGACATCGGGGCAGGCTGCGTCCCTCAAGACCCCAGGACGAAGAGCCGCCTTTGAGAAGTCGACGGCAAGATGGCCGACTGACCACTCATGGCCGAGTCACAGGGACGACTTCAGGGAAAGCCGACTCCTGACTGGCGACTTCCAGAGAAGCCGGCTTTGGGGAGTCAGCCTGTGACTCCAACAAACCTCATGACCTCATCAAGCGGGACGGGGCAGGGGGTGGCTACAGTGAAGCCCACTCCCGCCCCTTACCAAGGGCAGGCATGGCCACATCACGTCGTACCCCGGAAGATCTCCGTGTGGCGTGGCACTGTTGCCATGCCGGCCGTGACATCAGCACCGCAGGACCGAATCCTGCACCCACGACGGCTTGTCTGTACGGCCCAGAGGCAGCGGGTCCCACTAGTCAGTGAGACCCCAGGAGACGGCAACAGGACCACCGGTCGGACCCGTCGGGAGCCGGCCCCGGGAAGTCGGCCGAGCCCTCCCCCGGGGCCCACGCGCCATTAATCAAGATGTGATGGAGAGTGGCAATAGTGATCGCCCGCCAGGCGGCGGGGCTATTGCCACGACCCCATGACCAAGCCCGCGTCATCAGAAGCACGACTACAGTAATCAGCAGCCGGCAAGACCCGCCAGCGGCGGACGCGGCCTGTCGGCTCCGTACCAGGCCAGTCGGCGGGCCCCAGCAGTCGGTGGGGAAGACGGAGGCCAGAGACGCTGACGGCTGGGCCCGCGTCCAGCCGGATTACCATTGTACCCCTGGGGGTAGGCCTATATAAACCCCCCAGGGCACCCATGCAAAGGGTTGGAACCCATTAGCTCTAGACCAGATCATATAGGAGGGAGAGAGCTAGCCTTGCCTTCTCCTACTTCCAGAAAACAGCTCAAGGAGCAATCGTGTAAACACTTGGCCATAGTGATCATGCGGAGACCCCGCAGAGCAGCAGTAGGGGTATTATCTCCCCGGAGAGCCCTGGAGCTGGGTAAGATTCGCCGGCGTGCATGTCTTCGCCTCATCCCGTTTCCAGGCACCGGCGACGTTCTACTCGCCCCCACCATGATAAGCCATCCTTTGGCATATGTCGCACCTAACCCCCGACATCCACGATACCGGCGAAGGGTGATAACATCCGGAAAGTTTTCCCGGAGTTAGGCATTTTCGGACAAACGAATTGGAGGGGAAGAGTTCGATGTTCGCTATGCCAGAGGCATGTGACAGATGAACGGGGGGCGTATTCTGATTCATCTCGTTGTTCTGAGCAACTTTCATGTATAAAACTTTTAAATCCGAGTTATAGATTAATTTCTATGATTTTTCAAAGATTTAAACAATATTCTGAATTTGTTATTAATTCGAAATTAAATTGCTAAAATGCTATGTGCACCCAGACCTGTGTAGACAGAGGTGTACGAGAGGGTGACATGCGGGTCCAGGGGGTCCCAGTTGACCAGTCAACGATTGACTTGTCAACAGGGGGGTGGGGCCCCCCTGTCATTCACTGTGTCTAGTTAACGAAATCAGTTTCAACTAATCCAGTGATTAGGCTAATTAATTCCGAGTTAATTAAGTTAATTAACTAATTATTTATTTATTTATTTATTATTTTTATCTTCTTCTTTTTTACATTTTTTAGTAAACATGGGCGTGGGGCCTACTGGGCAGTGGCCCATAGGCCATAGCGGGCGCGGGTGAGTAGGGCTGCGGGCGCCTGGGCGTGGTCGCCCGCCTAAACGGACACAAGAAAGGTGATGCCCCAGGTCGCCGGTGCGGTGCTGGCGCAGGAGGTGGCCGTGGGCAACTGCGAGCGTGGGAGGGCGTGGTGGCGCGGCAGAGGAGGCAGCGCGGGGTGGCCGCGGTACAGGCGGGCGGCAGAGCGGCGGTGAGGCAGCAGAGGGGCGGATGGACGCGGGTAAGGTGCGGTCGCGGCAGTGGGGGCAGCGGGAGGTAGGCACGCCCAGCGCTGGGGCGACGTGGGCGGCACAACAGTACTGCTGGGGACGCGGCAGGCGGTGGCGGGTGGCTGCAACGACGCGACAGCAGTGCAGTGCAGCAACAGGAAGCATAGGGTGGCTGCGGAGGTGAGGCCATGGCGAGCGGCGGTAGTCACGAGAGCAGAGTAACAGGGAGCAGCGACCGGGGGGCTGCGTGGGCATCGCCGGAGTGGGAGAGCGGGGCAATGCCGTGCGGGGACTGCAGTGGCTACGCTTGGCGGCTAACGCGCAAGCCGCATCAGTAGGGCTAGAGCGACAACGCGCGTACGTTTGAGCGGTAACCATGGTGCGAGGCTGACGGAGTGGGGGCGTGGGGTTGGCTCGGGTGCGGCCGACGTGGGGACTAGGCGGCAGCGGCGGGCGCGTGCCACGGAAATGCAGCAGCAACAGTGTTGCAAGCAGAGCAGCGCAGTAGTTGCACGCATGTACGCGTATGCCAGAGTTCAGGCACAACGAAGACGGCAGACTACGGCGCAAGAAACAGAAAGGGAGGGGAGGGTGAGCTCACCCAAGAGCAGGAGAACAGGGGCGGCGAGGCTCGACGAGGCCGGTCGGGGAGGAGGTCGAGGACGAGGCGATGGGTGACGGCGAGGACGAGAGCGGGGACGGGCGTCCTCGGGGTCGGGGCTCCGCGATGTCTAGATCCAGCGCGAGAGCAAAGGGAGGAGGGAGTGGGTGAGGGTTAGGGTTAGTGGAAGGGCGAGGGGGTCCTTATCTTCCTCGGCGTGCCGGCAGATGATCGCCACGGCGACAGCTGAGGCCGTGGCGGCGTGGATGGAGGCCACGACCCCACCCGTGAATAGGAGGAAGGGGATGTGGGGTTAGGTGGGCTGGGCCTCTCCTGTGCACCAGATGCCCAGGTGATTAAGTGAGTTTTTTCTTATTTTTCTTATTTTTCTGTTTTCTTTTAGCTCGGTTTAGTATTTAATTTAAACATCAAAAGGGGTTCTGTAAAATAAGAGACTTGGCCCATAATTTACAATGCAAATTTAGGTACTTCCATAAAGTGGTTTGGCACACAAATAAAACATATTACAAAAAATTATAATTTCAAAGGCATATAAGTTATTGATTTGGCCACTATTTTAATTATTATATTGCATTAAACAACTTTGTAAAAAGTTGTTTCGCCACCATAATTGGTTATGAATTATTTGCCACACTTTGAACATTTTATTTTTGACCTTTGAAAACTTTTACTTTTGACTTTATTTTAAATTTGAATTCGGACCGGATTCGAACCAACGCGAGTTTAACAACAGTAACAGTGATGACGTGGCATCATTAGCAAAGAACTACAATAGCTTAATTATCCGGGCGTTACAACATGTCTATGGTTAGGAAACTTAACCATCTTTGATTAACGAGAGCTAGTCAAGTAGAGGCATACTAGGGACACTCTATTTTGTCTATGTATTCGCACATGTACTAAGTTTCCGGTTAATACATTTCTAGCATGAATAATAAACATTTATCATGATATAAGGAAATATAAATAACAACTTTATTATTGCCTCTAGGGCATATTTCCTTTAGTTCCTTTGACTATGAAATTATGCAACTCCCGAATACCGGAGGAATACCTTGTGTGCTATCAAACGTCACAACGTAACTGGGTGATCATAAAGATGCTCTACAGGTATCTCCGAAGGTGTTTGTTGGGTTGGAATAGATCGAGATTAGGATTTGTCACTCCGAGTATCGGAGAGGTATCTCCGGGCCCTCTCGGTAATGCACATCATGATAAGCCTTGCAAGCAATGTGACTAATGAGTTAGTTAAGGGATGATGCATTACGGAACAAGTAAAGAGACTTGCCGGTAACGAGATTGAACTAGGTATGAAGATACCGACGATCGAATCTCGGGCAAGTAACATACCGATGACAAAGGAATGACGTATGTTGTCATTGCAGTTTGACCGATAAAGATCGCCATAGAATATGTAGAAACCAATATGAGCATCCAGGTTCTGTTGTCGGTTATTGACCGGAGATGTGTCTCGGTCATGTCTACATAGTTCTCAAACCCGTAGGGTCCGCACACTTAACGTTCAATGACAATTTGTATTATGAGTTATGTGTTTTAGTGACCAAATATTGTTCGGAGTCCTGGATGATATCACGGACATGACGAGGAGTCTCGAAATGGTCGAGAGGCAAATATTGATATATTGGACGACAGTATTCGGACACCGGAATGGTTCCAGAGTGTTTCGGGTATTTATCGGAGTACCGGGGGGTTACCGGAACCCCCCAGGGGAAGTAATGGGCCACATGGGCCATAGGAGGGAGGCAGGGCAACCCACAAGGGGGTGGCGGGCACCCCCATGGGGAGTCCGAATTGGACTAGGGGAGGGGGCGTGGCCCCCCTTTCCTTCTCCCTCTCCCTCTCCTCCCCCCTTTCCCCCTCTGATAGAAGGAAGGGGGCGAATAGGACTAGGAGTCCAAGTGGGTTTCCACCCACTTGGCGCGCCCCTAGGCCGGCCTCCTCCCCTCTCCCTCCTTTATATACGGGGCGGGGGGGGGGCACCTCTAAGACACATCAATTGTTCTTAGCCGTGTGCGGTGCCCCCCTCCACCGTTTACTCCTCTGGTCATATTGTCGCAATGCTTAGGCGAAGCCCTCCGTGGATGACTTCACCATCACCATCACCACGCCGTCGTGCTGACAAAACTCTCCCTCGACACTCTGCTGGATCAAGAGTTCGTGGGACGTCATCGAACTAAACGTGTGCTGAACTCGGAGGTGTCGTACTTTCGGTACTTGATCGGTTGAATCAAGAAGATGTTCGACTACATCAACCACGTTAAACTAATGCTTCCACTTTTAGTCTACGAGGGTATGTGGACACACTCTCCCCCTCTCGTTGCTATGCATCTCCTAGATAGATCTTGCATGATCGTAGGTAAAAATTTTGAAATTGCATGCTACGTTTCCCAATAGTGGCATCAGATCCAGCCAGGTCTATGCGTAGATGATATGCATGAGTAGAACACAAAGAGTTATGGGCGATCATAGTCATACTTCTTACCACCAACGTCTTATTTTGACCGGCGGTATTGTTGGATGAAGCGGACCGGACCAACCTTAAATGACCACATTCATGAGACCGGTTCCACCAACAGACATGCAACTTATTTTGCATAAAGGTGGCTGGCGGGTGTCTGTTTCTCCAACTTTAGTTGAATCGAATTCGACTGCGTCCGGTCCTTGTTGAAGGTTAAACAACAAACTTGATGAAACATCATTGTGGTTTTGATGCGTAGGTAAGAACAGTTCTTACTAGAAGCCCGTAGCAGCCACGTAAAACTTGCAACAACAAAGTAGAGGACATCTAACTAGTTTTTGCAGGGCATGTTATGATGTGATATGGCCAAGACATGATGTGATATATGTTGTTGTATGAGATGATCATATTTTGTAAAAGTTATCGGCAACTAGCAGGAGCCTTTTGGTTGTCGCTTTATTTTATGAAATGCAATCGCTATGTAATTGCTTTACTTTATCACTATGCGTTAGCGATAGTTGTAGAAGCAATAGTTGGCGAGACGACCATGACGCTACGATGGAGATCAAGGTGTCAATCCTGTGACGATGGAGATCATGAAAGTGCTTTGGAGATGGATATCAAAGGAACAAGATGATGATGGCCATATCATGTCACATATTTTGATTCCATGTGATGTTTATCTTTTATCCATCTTATTTTGCTTAGTACGGCGGTAGCATTATAAGATGATCCCTCACTAAATTTCAAGGTATAAGTGTTCTACCTAAGTATGCACCGTTGCGACAGTTCGTCGTGCCGAGACACCACGTGATGATCGGGTGTGATAAGCTCTACGTTCACATACAACGGGTGCAAGACAATTTTGCACGTGCAGAATACTCAGGTTAAACTTGATCAGCCTAGCATGTACAGACATGGCCTCGGAACACTAAGACCGAAAGGTCGAACGTGAATCATATAGTAGATATGATCAACATAGAGATGTTCACCATTGAAAACTTCTCCATCTCACGTGATGATCGGACATGGTTTAGTTGAGATGGATCACATGATCATTTAGATGACTCTAGGGATGTCTATCTAAGTGGGAGTTCTTAAGTAATATGATTAATTGAACTTAAATTTATCATGAACTTAGTCCTGATAGTTTTTGCATATCTATGTTGTAGATCAATGGCCCGTGCTACTGTTCCCTTGAATTTTAATGTGTTCCTTACTAATGCTCGTAGTAGCGCCTGAGTACTTGATACTGGTTCTGTTGCTCATATTTGCAACTCGAAACATGGGCTACGGATTAACGAAGATTGGCTAAGGACGAGGTGACGATGCGCGTTGGAAATGGTTCCAAAGTCGATGTGATCGCCGTCGGCATGCTACCTCTATATCTACCTTCGAGATTAGTTTTAGACCTGAATAATTGTTATTTGGTGCTGTTGAGCATGAACATTATATCTGGATCTTGTTTGATGTGAGACATTTATTCATTTAAATTAGAGAATAATGGTTGTTCTATTTATATGAGTAATATCTTTTATGGTCATGCACCCTTGATGAGTGGTCTATTTTTGTTGAATCTCGATCGTGGTGATACATATATTCATAATATTGATGCCAAAAGATGCAAAGTTGACAATGATAGTGCAACATATTTGTGGCACTACCGTTTAGGTCATATTGGTGTAAAGCGCATGAAGAAACTCCATGCGGATGGACTTTTGGAATCACTTGATTATGAATCATTTGATGCTTGTGAACCATGCCTCATGGGCAAGATGACTAAAACTCCGTTCTCCGGAACAATGGAGCGAGCCACTGACTTATTGGAAATAATATATACCGATGTATGCGGTCCGATGAGTGTTGAGGCTCGCGGTGGGCATCGTTATTTAAAACAATGTGGAATAGTTTCGCAACTCGCGCCACCTGGAACACCACAGCGTAATGGCGTGTCCGAACGTTGTAACCGTACGTTATTAGATATGGTGCAATCTATGATGTCTCTTACCGATTTACCACTGTCGTTTTGGGGTTATGCATTATAGATAGCTGCATTCATGTTAAATAGGGCAGCATCTAAATCCATTGAGATGGCACCATATGAACTGTGGTTTGGCAAGAAACCTAAGTTGTTGTTTCTTAAAGTTTGGGGTTGCGATGCTTATGTGAAAAAGCTTCATCCTGATAAGCTCGAACCCAAATCGGTGAAGTGCGTCTTCATAGGATACCCAAAAGAAACTGTTGGGTACACCTTCTATCAGAGATCCGAAGGCAAGATCTTTGTTGCTAAGAATGGATCCTTTCTATAGAAGGAGTTTCTCACGAAAGAAGTGAGCGGGTGGAAAGTAGAACTTGATGAGGTAATTATACCTTCTCTTGAATTGGAAAGTAGTTCATCACAAAAAATTGTTCATGTGATGCCTACACCAATTAGTGAGGAAGCTAATGATGATGATCATGAAACTTCAGATCAAGTTACTACCGAACCTCGTAGGTCAACAAGAGTACATTCCGCACATGAGTGGTACGGTAATCCCATTTTGGAAGTCGTGTTACTAGACCATGACGAACCTACGAACTATGAGGAAGCGAAGATGAGCCCAGATTCCGTGAAATGGCTTAAGGCCATGAAATCTAAGATGGGATCCACGTATGAGAACAAAGTATGGACTTTGGTTGATTTGCCCGATGATCGGCAAGCCATAGAGAAAAAATGGATCTTCAAGAAGAAGACTGACGCTGATGGTAATGTTACTGTCTGCAAAGCTCGACTTGTTGCGAAAGGTTTTCGACAAGTTCAAGGAGTTGACTACGATGAGACCTTCTCACCCATAACGATGCTTAAGTCTGTCCGAATCATGTTAGCAATTGCCGCATTTTATGATTATGAAATCTGGCAAATGGATGTAAAAACTGCATTCCTTAATAGATTTCTCAAGAGTTGTATATGATGCAACCAGAAGGTTTTGTCGATCCTAAAGGTGCTAAGAAAGTGTGCAAACTCCAGCGATCCATTTATGGACTAGTGCAAGAATCTTGGAGTTGGAATATACGCTTTGATAGTGTGATCAAAGTATATGGTTTTATACAGACTTTTGGAGAAGCATGTATTTACAAGAAAGTGAGTGGGAGCTCTGTAGCGTTTCTAATATTATATGTAGAGGACATATTATTGATTGGAAATGATACAGAATTTCTCGATAGCATAAAAGGATACTTGAATAAGAATTTTTCAATGAAAGACCTCGGTGAAGCTGCATATATATTGGGCATCAAGATCTATAGAGATAGATCAAGATGCTTAATTGGACTTTCACAAAGCACATACCTTGATAAAGTTTTGAAGAAGTTCAAAATGGATCAGTCAAAGAAAGGGTTCTTGCCTATGTTACAAGGTGTGAAGTTGAGTCAGACTCAATAGCCGACCACTGCAGAAGATAGAGAAAAAATGAAAGTCATTCCCTATGCTCCATCCATAGGTTCTATCATGTATGCAATGATGTGTGCCTTGCTATAAGTTTAGTAGGGAGGTACCAAAGTAATCCAGGAGTGGATCATTGGACAGCGGTCAAGAACATCCTGAAGTACCTGAAAAGGACTAAGGATATGTTTATCATTTATGGAGGTGACAAAGAGCTCGTCGTAAATGGTTACGTTGATGCTAGCTTTGACACTGATCCGGATGACTCTAAGTCGCAAACTGGATACATATTTATATTGAATGGTGGAGCTGTCAATTGGTGCAGTTCCAAGCAAAGCGTCGTGGCGGGATCTACGTGTGAAGCGGAGTACATAGCTGCTTCGGAAGCAGCAAATGAAGGAGTCTGGATGAAGGAGTTCATATCCGATCTAGGTGTAATACCTAGTGCATTGGGTCCAATGAAAATCTTTTGTGACAATACTGGAGCAATTGCCTTGGCGAAGGAATCCAGATTTCACAAGAGAACCAAATACATCAATAGACGCTTCAACTCCATCCGTGATCAAGTCAAGGAGGGAGACATAGAGATTTGCAAAATACACACGGATCTGAATGTTGCATACTCGTTGACTAAACCACTTCCACGAGAAAAACATGATCAACACCAAGACTCCATGGGTGTTAGAATCATTACAATGTAATCTAGATTATTGACTCTAGTACAAGTGGGAGACTAAAGGAAATATGCCCTAGAGGCAATAATAAAGCTGTTATTTATATTTCCTTATATCATGATAAATGTTTATTATTCATGTTAGAATTGTATTAACCGGAAACTTAGTACATGTGTGAATACATAGACAAACAAAGTGTCCCTAGTATGCCTCTACTTGACTAGCTCGTTAATCAAAGATGGTTAAGTTTCCTAACCATAGACAAGTGTTGTCATTTCATGAACGGGATCACATCATTAGAGAATGATGTGATGGACAAGACCAATCCGTTAGCTTAGCATAATGATCATTCAGTTTTATTGCTATTGCTTTCTTCATGACTTATACATGTTCCTCTGACTATGAGATTATGCAACTCCCGAATACCGAAGGAACACCTTGTGTGCTATCAAACGTCACAACGTAACAGGGTGATTATGAATATGCTCTACAGGTGTCTCCGATGGTGTTTATTGAGTTGGCATAGATCGAGATTAGGATTTGTCATTCCGTGTATCGAAGAGGTATCTATGGGCCCTCTTGGTAATGCACATCACTATGAGCCTTGCAAGCAATGTGACTAATGAGTTAGTCACGAGATGATGCATTACATAACGATTAAAGAGACTTGCCGGTAATGAGATTGAACTAGGTATGATGATACCAACGATCGAATCTCGGGCAAGTAACATACCGATGACAAAGGGAACAACGTATGTTGTTATGCGGTTTGACCAATAAAGATCTTCGTAGAATATGTAGAACCAATATGAGCATCCAAGTTCTGCTATTGGTTATTGACCGGAGATGTGTCTCGGTCATGTCTACATAGTTCTCGAACCCGTAGGGTGCGCACGCTTAACGTTCGATGACGATTTGTATTATGAGTTATGTGATTTGATGTACCGAAGTTTGTTCAGAGTCCCGGATGAGATCAAGGACATGAAGATGAGTCTCTAAATGGTCGAGAGGTAAAGATTCATATATTGGAAGGTTGCATTTGGACATCGGAATGGTTTCGAGTGGTTCGGGCATTTTTCCGGAGTACCGCGAGGTTACCGGAACCCCCCGGGAGAAGTTATGGGCTTTATGGGCCATCAGAGGGAAGCACACCAGCCCACATGGGGCTGGTGCGCCCCTCCCCCTTGGGCAGGAGGCCGATTAGGACTAGGAGAAGGGGGCCGGCCCCCCTTTCTTTCTCCTTCTCCCTTCCCCCTTTCCTACTCCGTGTGGGAGGTGGAATCCTACTAGGACTAGGGAGTCATAGTAGGACTCCACACCTTGGCGCACCCCCATAGGGCCAACTGCCTCTCCCTCTCTCTCCTTTATATACGGAGGTAGGGGAACCCCAAAGACACAAAAAGAGGGAGAATTCCGGCAGCTGGAAATCTGGACCTGGAAAAGCTACATTAGGCCACCTATTCTGCACAACTCCAAATGAGCTGAAACTTCACGGAGAATTTTTATGGAATATATGAGGAATATTGGAGCCAATAGGTACCAGAGGGGGCCCACCAGGTGGGCACAACCCACCTAGGCGCGCCAGGGAGCCCAGGCTCACCTCTGGTGCCCATCTTCTGGTATATAAGTCATTTTGACCTAGAAAAAAAATAAGGAGATGACTTTCGGGATGGAGCACCGCCGCCTCGAGGCGGAAATTGGGCAGGAGCACATTTGCCCTCTGGCGGAGCGATTCTGTCGGGGGAACTTCCCTCCAGGAGGGAGAAATCATCGTCATCATCATCACCAACAACTCTCCCATCTTGGGGAGGGCAATCTCCATCAACATCTTCAACAACACCATCTCCTCTCAAACCCTAGTTCATCTCTTGTGTTCAATCTTGTTACTGAAATTACAGATTGGTGCATGTGGGTGACTAGTAGTGTTGATTACATCTTGTAGTTGATTACTATATGGTTTATTTGGTGGAAAATTATATGTTCAGATCCAATATTCTATTTAATACCCTTATGATCTTGAGCATGATTATCATTTGTGAGTAGTTACTTTTGTTCTTGAGGTCATGAGAGAAATCATGTTGTAAGTAATCATGTGAACTTGATATGTGTTCGATATTTTGATAGTATGTATGTTGTGATTCCCTTAGTGGTGTCATGTGAACGTCGACTACATGACACTTCACCATATTTGGGCCTAATGGAATGCATTGTGGAGTAGCACTTAGATGATGGATTGCAAGAGTGACAGAAGCTTAAACCCCAGTTTATGCGCTATTCCGTAAGGGGCCGATTGGATCCAAAAGTTTAATGCTATGGTTAGAATTTATTCTTAATACTTTTCTCGTAGTTGCGGATGCTTGCGGGAGGGTTAATCATAAGTAGGAGGTTTGTTCAAGTAAGAACAACACCTAATAACCGGTCCACCCACATATCAAATTATCAAAGTACCGAACATGAATTAAGCCAACATGATGAAAGTGACTAGATGAAATTCCCGTGCACCCTCAAGAACGCTTTGCTTATCATAACAGACCGTTTTGGCCTGTCCTTTGCCTCAAAAGGATTGCGCTACCATGCTGCACTTTTGTTACTACTATCATTACTTGCTCGTTACAAATTATCTTGCTATCAAACTACTTTGTTACTTACAATTTCAGCACTTGCAGACATTACCTTGCTGAAAACCACTTGTCATTTCCTTCTGCTCCTCGATTGGATCGACACTCTTACTTATCGAAAAGATCTACAAATTGATCCCTATACTTGTGGGTCATCAAGTCTATTGTCTGGCGCCGTTGCCGGGGAGTGAAGCACCTTCGGTAAGTGGAATTTGGTAAGGAAACATTTATATAGTGTGCTGAAATCTATTGTCACTCGTTACTATGGAAAACAATCCTTTGAGTGGTTTGTTCGGGGTATCTTCACCTCGAACGGAACCACAATTAGCTACCACTAAACCTACTGCACCTATTGAAAATATTGAATATGATATTCCTTCAGGTATGATAGAACAACTGCTAGCTAATCCTTATGCAGGAGATGGAACCGAACATCCTGATATGCACTTGATATATGTAGAATAAATTTGTGGATTGTTTAAGCTTGCAGGTTTACCCAGGGATGAAGTTACGAAAAAGATTTTCCCTTTATTTATGAAGGGAAAAGCATTGGCGTGGTATAGGCTATGCGATGATATTGGATCTTGGAATTGGAATCGTTTGAAATTGGAGTTCCACCAAAAAAAGTATCCTATGCATCTAGTTCATCACGATCAGAATTATATATATAATTTTTGGCCTCGTGAAGGAGAAAGTATTGCTCTAGATTGGGGGAGGCTTAAGTCAATGCTATATTCATGCCCCAATCATGAGCTCACAAGAGAAATTATTATCCAGAACTTTTATGCTCGGTTTTCTCGTAATGATCAAACCATGCTTGACACTTCTTGTGTCGGTTCTTTTATGAAGAAGACTATTGAATTCTGGTGGGATCTTTTGGAAAGAATTAAAGGCAACTCTAAAGATTGGGAACTCGACAAAGGTAAAGATTCAGGTATTAAACTTAAGTATGATTGTGTTAAATCTTTTATGGATACCGATGCTTTTCAAAAGTTTAGCACTAAATATGGACTTGACTCTGAGATAGTAGCCTCCTTTTGTGAATCATTTGCTACTCATGTTGAACTCCCTAAAGACAGGTGGTTTAAATATCACCCACCTATTAAAGAAGAAACTAAAGTGTCGGTACTGGTTAAAGAAGAGACTATACTTTATAATGTTGATCCAGCTGTTCCTTCTACTTATATAGAGAAACCACCTTTCCCTATTAGGATAAAGGAACATGCTAAAGTTTCAGCCGTGGTTAACAAAAGCTATATTAGAACACCTAAACCTGATGAACAAGTTAAAGTAGAACCTACTATTGCTATGGTTAAAGATCTCTTGGAAGAAAATATGGATGGTCATGTTATTTACTTCTGTGAAGAAGCTGCTAGAATTGCCAAACCTGATAAAAAAGATAAACATAGACCTGTTGTTGGCATGCCTGTTATCTCAGTTAAAATAGGAGATCACTTTTATCATGGTTTATGTGACATAGGTGCTAGTGTGAGTGCTATTCCCTAGACCTTATATCAATAAATTATGAATTACATAGCACCCGCAGAAATAGAAGACATAGATGTTACTATTAAACTTGCTAATAGAGACACAATATCACCGATTAGGATTGTTAGGGATGTTGAAGTCTTGTGTGGGAAAATAAAATACCCTATTGATTTTGTTGTTTTTGGTTCCCCGCAAGATGACTTTTGTCCCATTATCTTTGATACACCTTTCTTGAACATCGTTAATGCTAGAATAGATTGTGAGAAGCAAACTGTCGGTGTTAGTTTTGGTGATGAGTCTGGTGAATTTAATTTTTCCAAGTTTAGTAGAAATCTTCAAGAAAAAGAATTGCCTTGTAAAGATGAATTAATTGGTCTTGCTTCTATTGTTGTACCACCTACTGATCCTTTAGAACAATATTTACTAGACCATGAAAATGATTTACATATGCATGAAAGAAATGAAATAGATAAAATTTTCTTTGAACAACGTCCTCTGCTTAAACACAATTTGCCTATTGAAACTCTAGGAGGTCCTCCTCCACCTAGAGGTGATCCTGTGTTTGAATTAAAACAATTGCCAGGCACTTTAAAATATGCTTATTTTGATGAAATGAAGATATATCATGTTATTATTAGTGCTAACCTTTCAGAACATGAAGAAGAAAGGTTATTAAAAGTTCTAAGGAAGCACCGAGCTGCTATTGGATATACTCTTGATGATTTAAATAGCATTAGTCCCACTCTATGTCAGCACGAATTAATATGGAACCTGATGCTAAACCCGTTGTTGATCACCAACGTCGGTTAAACCCGAAGATGAAAGAAGTGGTAAGAATGGAAATATTAAAACTTCTAGAAGCAGGTATATTCTATCCTATAGCTGATAGTAGATGGGTAAGTCATGTTCATTGTGTCCCTGAGAAAGGAGGTATTACTGTTGTTCCTAATGATAAGAATGAACTTATTCCATAAAGAATTGTTACAGTCTATAGAATGGTAATTGATTTTAGAAAATTAAACAAAGCAACTAGAAAAGATCATTACCCTCTGCCTTTTATTGATCAAATGCTTGAAAGATTGTCTAAGCACACACACTTTTGCTTCCTTGATGGATATTCTGGTTTTTCACAAATACCTGTTTCTCAACCTGATCAAGAAAAAACCACTTTTAGTTGTCCCTTTGGAACTTATGCTTATAGACGTATGTCTTTTGGTTTATGCAATGCACCTGCTACCTTTCAAAGATGTATGACTGCTATATTCTCTGACTTTTGTGAAAAGATTGTTGAGGTTTTCATGGATGACTTTTGTGTTTGTGGGAAGTCTTTTGATGATTGTTTAAGCAATCTTGATCGAGTTTTGCTGAGATGTGAAAAAACAAATCTTGTCTTGAATTGGGAGAAGTGCCACTTTATGGTTAATGAAGGCATTGTCTTGGGTCATAAAATTTTTGAAAGAGGTATTGAAGTGGACAAAGCTAAGGTTGATGCAATTGGGAAAATGCCATGTCCTAAAGATATAAAAGGTATTCGTAGTTTCTTAGGTCATGCTGGTTTCTATAGGAGATTTATCAAAGACTTTTCTAAAATTTCTAGGCCTCTTACTAGTCTCTTGCAAAAGGATATTCTTTTTGTTTTTGACGATGATTGTCTAGAAGCCTTTGAAACACTCAAGAAAGCCTTAATTTCTACACCTATTGTTCAACCACCTGATTGGAACTTGCCTTTTGAAATTATGTGTGATTCTAGTGATTATGTCGTTGGTGTTGTTCTAGGACAAAGAGTTGATAAGAAACTTAATGTAATTCATTATGCTAGTAAAACTCTAGGCAGTGCTCAAAGAAATTATGCTACTGCTGAAAAAAGCATTCTTAGCAGTGGTGTTTGCTTGTGATAAATTTAGACCTTATATTGTTGATTCCAAAGTAACTGTTCACACAGACCATGCTACTATTAAATGAAAAGAAAGATGATAAATCTAGACTTATTCGATGGGTTCTCTTATTACAAGAATTTGAATTACATATCATTGATAGAAAAGGAGCTGAGAACCCAATAGCTGATAATTTATCTAGGCTTGAAAATGTGCTTGATGACCCACTACCTATTGATGATAGTTTTCCTCATGAGCAGTTAGCTACAATAAATGTTGCTCACAATACTCCTTAGTATGCTGATTATCCTAATTACCTTGTTGCTAAATATTTACCACCTATCTTTACATACAAACAAAAGAAAAGAAATCTTCTATGATTTAAGACATCACTTTTGGGATGACCCACATCTTTATAAAGAAGGAGTAGATGGTATTATTAGACGTTGTGTACCCGAGCATGAACGGGGATAAATCCTATGGAAATGTCACTCCAAAGCTTATGGAGGGCATCATGCTGGAGATAGAACTGCTCACAAGGTATTGCAATCTGGATTTTATTGGCCTACTCTCTTCAAGGATGCCCGTAAGTTCGTATTATCTTGTGATGAATGTCAAAGGATAGGTAATATCGGTAAGCGTCAAGAAATGCCTATGAATTATTCACTTGTTGTTGAACTGTTTGATGTTTGGGGATTTGATTACATGGGACATTTTCCTTCCTCTAATGGGTATACACATATTTTGGTTGATGTTGATTATATTACTAAATGGGTAGAATCTATTCCAACCAGTAGTGTTGATCACAACACCTCTATTAAAATGCTTAAGGAAGTTATTCTCCCCAGGTTTGGAGTCCCTAGATATTTAATGACTAATGGTGGTTCACACTTTATTCATGGTGCTTTCCATAAAATAATTGCCAAGTATGATGTTAACCATAGAATTGCATCACCTTATCATCCTCAGTCTAGTGGTCAAGTTGAACTTACAATAGAGAAATAAAATTAATTTTGCAAAAGACTATCAATAGGTCCAGGAAGAATTGGCCTAAGAAATTAGATGATGCACTTTGGGCTTATAGAATAGCATATAAAAATCCTATGGGTATGTCTCCTTATAAAATGGTTTATGGAAAAGCTTGTCTTTTGCCTCTTGAGTTAGAACATAAAGCATATTGGGCAATCAAAGAACTCAACTATGATTTCAAACTTGTTGGTGAAAAGAGGTTATTTGATATTACACTACTGCAGGATGGAACAAACGCGACACGGCGATCAGAGACCCTTCGACGAAACTGTGTGTGATGCCATAATCACAAACGGTGGTGTAAAAAATCGTCAAAAGGTGCAAAACATTTGCGATGACGGATGCATCAAACATGGTTCAGATTTTAGTTGTGTGTGCGATGAAGGGCATACGGTTCGGTTCAATTAATTGTTTGGGATGAGGAGGAACAAAAGAGACAGGCAGCCAGATGAAGGTGTGTGTGATATACAGCATACGGTTCACTAGGATGAACTGTGTGTGATTAGGCAACACAATGGAAACGGTTCAACTGAACAAGATGTGTGTGATACACGGCAAACAGGTCCGTAATCAGAAATGTGTGCGAAGACCAATAATAACACAAACGATTGCTGCTAATAAGTCGTGTAATTTGCTCTATCTACAGTAGAATAACATGTGTGTGTATATATATATAACTGAAATAAACATCCAATTACATAAGTGACTATACAGATCATTCGCACATACCTCAATAAACAACTGCATGCATTCTGAAGTAGGAGAAACAATAGTCTACTCATCTACTTCTTGTGATGCTCCTGCCACTGCTATGTGGCTCGATCCCTCATCTGGGTCAGGAAGAAGACAGTTCCTCATGTCAATGATCCGCATGTACATCTCGTAGCTTGTGTACGCGTCCATGGTCGCATACTTGACATGTTGTTCATCCAGACTCTCATGCCACACACTGTGCCAGGCGTTCCTGTCCTTATTGCTCTCATTCTTCATCTTCATGTAGTAGGGGTCGATGATGGCCGAGGCGAGGTCAACCTGGGAGTTTAGCTTGTTTTGGTCGCTGCACCAGACCTTGTAGTGGCACTGGATGTTGACAAGATTCGGGCATTTCAAGCCCGAAACCTTGAGCGCTTTTAGATCGTTTGTGGTGTCCACCACAGCGAAACTATAGTTGGAGATGTTCATAAACCTGGAGAAACGCTCGCAAGGCGTTGTGGCCAGGTGGTAGTGGTAGACGAGGACGTCATGTCGCTCACAGAACTGGGCGATGGCAGCCTTCTGATCGTGCCCGGCACGGCCCATGGTGTACTCGAGGTTGAAGCCGACCACTTGGTACTTGTCCTCGGCAAGGAACTACTCCATAGTTTGGATGGAGCTCTCCACCGAGACCGGATCATTCGTATACACCACCAAGAGAGCCTTCCCCCTCATGTGGGTGTCCACGACGTGTTGCGTGGTGAACTGCCCGCCGTTGTCGTCGTCGGCCGCTGGGAGCGCCATTGCAGCCACGGGGAGCGCCATTGGAACCGCTAGATGTCCTCTCTGTATGTGCCCTCGTGGGTGTGCTTATTATGTCGTGTGAGACGAGAGATGAAGGTAAATGGCCGCGGGAATAAAAGGGGGCCGGGCGGCGTGGATTCTCGGCGCGTCCGCATGGCAGTTTTTGCAACGGGTAACTGCATCGTCGCGCCGCGCCCGGCGCAACCGCATGCACATGAATGTGCGTGATTGTGCATCGTCCCCAAACACTGGCAGCGCGCGTGAAGGGACGAGGGCAGAGCACCCACAGGGACACAAGAGTAGAGCACGCGCGGCGGGATGCGAGCAGAGCGCGTCGCGGCCGCCTGAACCGCAAGCAACCACACGCATAGAGCAGTTAAATCATACTTATAAACCAGGACAGGGGTATAGTAGGTAATTAAATCGCAAACATTTTTTATTAATCGTATGTGTACGTGGCCTTTCGTCCTCCTCTTGCATGTCTTGTCACCTCGCTGTCGCGGACGACTTACAGCGCAAGCTTGCGCAGCGCACGGGGGCGTTCTTTTGGCCAAACAGTGGCGCCAATGAATCGTCGGTGAGCTCGTTCCCACGCAACCTCGTAGGTTCCCGCGCAAGCTTCCCGCCCGACTCGGTGAAATCCCCCAAAATCCCAATGCTTACTGGCCTGCTATAAAAACCCTCATGGCCGACGAGTCCTGCATCACATTTTCCCCTCCCTCCCTGTAGGTTATCTCGTCTGCTTCTCCCACAATCGCCAATGGCACCGGTCCATCGTCATCGCACAGCCACTCCACCGTCATCAGAGGACAGCTCCATCTAGGAGGCTACACCGCGGCGGCGGCGCAGTCCCCGGCGTAGTGTAGTGTGCGTGGCGTCCCTATTGGGTGTGCGCGGAACACCCGCCACACGCTCCGTTGCCGGTGCCCGTCGACAGCTGTTGCCGCCACACCACCGTCAAAAGCCAGTGCCATCGCCCGCTCCGCCACCTCGGCCTGAAGGCGGGAGGTGGCCGTCGTGGCCGCCACCCCACTGCCGGCCACAGTGGCCATCACCCGCACCGCCATCGCGGCCCGAAGGCGGGAGGTGGTGGTCGTGGCCGCCAGCCCATCATCGGCCGCCGTGGCCGCCAGCCCACCATTGACCGCCGGGGTCATCATCCGCTCTGCCACCGTTGCCCGAAGGCAGGAGGTGGAGGTGGATGCCCACACGTGCGTCAGCGACCTTGCGCGCTACACCGAGTTCCTGCAGGAGGAGGAGGAGCGCCTCGTCCAGCACGCAAAGAGCCTTACCGCCGCCGTGGCCGCGACACATGCCGCCTCAGAGGCGAGGAATCAGGAGATCTACAAGGATAACCACCGCTTCGAGAGGGGTCGTCTGGAGCGGCAGAGGGCGTTCGAGATGAGCGTCGTTGAAGCTGCAACAGCGGCAGGCACCGTATTGCGGTTGCCCAGCTCGTCGGTAGGCTCCTCCTCCCCTGCCTCTTACTGAGCGCGCTCGACAGAGGAGAGGCAGCCAGAAGTAGTACAAAGCCCCTCCGCAGTAGTAGTAGTATTTAGGGGCTACTTTGTTTAGTTCATGTGACTATAGATGTGGTGGAACTGTACAACGTACTTAAAATTAGCTAGTATATATAGTTGAACTAGCTATTTCAGTACGTGGTTGGCAACAATTAGGCAAAAGTTTGGTCAGTTCAGCTGTCGAGTTGAACTATTTGTATAAATTAAGAACAGTGGCTTAATCTATGAATGAAATCTATGCTTAATTACTGAATTTTAGTTGCAAAAATTAGATACTGCTAGTGATTTTTAGCTTCATATTTTGAGAAATCGCAGTGTTACAAGGTTGACAAATGGCAATGTTACTAGATCAGCAAATGTCAATCTTTCTAGTTTGACAAATGGTATCATACCCAATATGACAGATGCAAATCACACCAAATTGTTTGTAAGTGGTTGCACACAGGTCATCCAAAAGAACCGTTTGCGTTGAACAGATGCACAAATCCTGCTCTCACTTTGCATCATGTCGTCCCGGGGTCGACGGGCGGGGCGCGGGAGGAGGCAGCTGGCGGCGCTGAGAGGTAGAGTTCGATGGCGGTGTACCATGCCACTGAGGGGGGCACACGCACGGAGAGGAAGGCGGGTGGCCGTGGAAGTCAAAGGGCTCGCTTCCTAGTAAGCATGTGCAGCGTACAACTTGCACGCTTCTCGATGAGCCTGCGCATTCGAGGATAGCTTGCACGCCTCTCGATCAGCCTGTGCATCGGGCTGCGCTCGCACGCCTCCCGTTCAGTGAAGGTCAAGCAGTTGTCCGTGCGACACCTCCTACAACCATTAAAACCAAGACAGGTGGTTTCACGTGAATGGTTAACAGAACGCACACGGTTTGAATTATACAAACGTTTGAGATATTAAAGTGGCAGCTATTTTTCAAAATGCCTTTGTTGGCTGTCATTATTCGAGTGCGCCTTCTCTCAAAATGGACACAAAAAATACCACAGCATGTCGGGTGCCATTCCATGATAGAATGCCAAGTTTCATGAATTTCATACGAGTTTTGGATTTACTAGAATTTATAAATAAAGTATCTCAACGTTTTGCCGGCAATCAATGGTGCCCTGGTGTTTCAAATTCATTCCCATTTCTTGCATGGGACCTAAGCATGCACCCAAGGACACAGATTTGATTTTTCAACCAATTTATATGCACTGGAGCATGTGCATGTAGTTCAAATTTTAATTATGCACATAAATACATTGAAAACTCAGTTAATGCATAAAAATGTCCAAACGAACCCCGAAAAATCACAAAAATTGATACAACACTCATGTTGTTCTATTTTGACACAAGAAATTTTTTGAAAGCAATAAGAGGCAATGGATATCATTTCGTCCCCAAAGGTGGGACGTTCCCTACCGAAACCATCATGCTTGTTGTGAGATGCTCTAGTTTGTGAGAAGCATATACCCAAACATGCCCCAAATGGGACCAAAATTTTACCACGGCATGTTGATGCCGCTCCATGATAGCATGCCAAGTTTCATGAATTTCAGACGAGTTTTGGATTTACTAGAATTTAAAAACCAGGTATCTCAATGTTGTGCCGGCAATCAATGGTGCCCTGGTGATTGAAATTCATTACCATTGCTTGCATCGAACTTAAGCATGCACCCAAGGAAATAGATTTGATTTTTCAACCAATTTATATGCACTGGAGCATGTGCATGTAGTTCAAATTTGAATTATGCACATAAATGCATTGAAAACTCAGTTAATGCATAAAAATGTCCAAACGAACCCCGAAAAATCACAAAAGTTGACACGACACTCCTGTTGTTCTATGTTGACACGAGAAATTTTTTGAAAGCAATAAGTGGCAATGGATATCGTTTCGTCCCCAAAGGTGGGACATTCCCTACCGAAACCATCATGCTTGTTGCGAGAAGCTCTGGTTTGTGAGAAGCATATACCCAAACCTACCCCAAATGGGACAAAAAATTTACCATGGCATGTTGATGCCGCTCCACGATAGCATGCCAAGTTTCATGAATTTCAGACGAGTTTTGGATTTACTAGAATTAAAAAATAAAGTATCTCAACATTTTGCTGGCAATCAACGGTGCCCTGGTGTTTGAAATTCATTCTGATTTCTTGCATGGGACCTAAGCATGCACCCAAGGACACAGATTTGATTTTTCAACCAATTTATATGCACTGGAGCATGTGCATGTAGTTCAAATTTGAATTATGCACATAAATGCATTGAAAACTCAGTTAATGTATAAAAATGTCCAAACGAACCCCGAAAAATCACAAAAATTGACACAACACTCATGTTGTTCTATGTTGACATGAGAAAAAAATTGAAAGCAATAAGAGGCAATGGATATTGTTTTGTCCCCAAAGGTGGGACGTTCCCTACCGAAATCATCATGCTTGTTGTGAGAAGCTCTGGTTTGTGAGAAGCATATACCCAAACCTGCACCAAATGGGACAAAAATTTACCACTGCATGTTGATGCCCCTCCATGATAGCATGCCAAGTTTCCTGAATTTTAGACGAGTTTTAGATTTAGTAGAATTTAAAAACTAGGTATCTCAATGTTTGCGGCCGAGTGACGGTGGCAGGGTGTTTGACATTCATTCCCATTTCTTGCATGGGACCTAAGCAGGCAACCAAGGACACAGATTTGAATTTTTAACTAATTTATATACATTAGAGCATGTGCATGTAGTTCAAATTTGAATTATGCACATGAATGCATAGAAAACTTGGTTAATGTATAAAAATGTCCAAGCAAACCCTGAAAAATCCCAAATATTGACACAACACTCCTGTTGTTCTATGTTGACACTAGGAAAAAAATTTGAAATCGAGAAGAGATAATGGATATCGTTTCGTCCAGAAAGGTGAAACGTTCCCTACCGAAACCATCACACTTGTTGTGAGAAACTCTGCTTTATGAGAAGCTTATACCCAAACCTGCCCCAAATGGGACAAAAATTTTACCACGGTGTGTTGATGCTGCTCCATGATAGCATGCCAAGTTTCATGAATTTTGGACGAATTTTGGATTTACTAGAATTACAAAAGCAAGCCCGTCGGCGTTTTCCGGAGAGCCACGGTGCCGTGGTGTTCGAATTTCATCCCCATTTCTTGCATGGGAGATAAGCATAAACCCATGGACACATATATGATTTGACAACCTATGTTGGTCCACGGGAGCATGTGCATGTAGTTTAATTTTGAATTGTGCACCTAAAATGGTTAGAGAAGCAACTTAATGTATAAAATGTTCAAACGAGCCCTGAATAATTCCAATTCTTTTACGACACACATATAGTCGCATGTTCACTCCAGATAAAAGGTCTAGCAATTCAAACACCGTCCATTACTGTTGTGACCCCATTATGTAATTCAAATCAAGATGAAAAATCAAGTATATCGCACACAGTTTATTATCACCAACCGTGTGAGATGCAGCACAAAATATCCTGGAGCAGCGTCGGTGTATAGTACGCCTATGGCTTACGCGAGAAGGTGCACCGGCTACAGTCCACAGTCAGCGTCTCAAGCACATTAGATCGCTCCCCAAATATAATTTCACTGTTCAATCGTCGTCGATGAAAGATGGGCACATGGACCCACATCGTGAACGCAACTTCGGTGGCCCACTTCGGCGATAGCGCGGCCGCAGCCGCCTTGCGCGTGCTAACAAGGTGCAAGAGTGCGGCCGCAATCTACGATCGGGCGGCCAAGGCAGCCCAAATGGCCGTTGTTGCTTCTTAGGTGGCGGCAGCAACAGCTGCCTCGGGGATAGCAACTGGCAATAGCGGCACAGCAGTTGTCCGTTCCACAGCTCCTGGCGGTCACCGCACAAATAGAACGAAGCTTCTCCAACAACGGTCGGCAACCCACGGCTGAAGAGCTAGCAATCGCCGAGAGAGTTTGAGCAGTTGTCCGTTCCTCCAGCGCATACCTTGCGACGATGGAGCCCGTCCAAGCCCAGATCGCGTCTGCCCACGCCCAGCTCGTGGCGGCCTTTTCCAAAGAGATGGCGGACATAGATGGCAAGATGCTTACCGAGTATGGTGCGATGGATGCCATGGAGCCCCTTCTCCAGGAGACCGTCGGGCGCGAGCTGCACATGGAGGCGGCGGCGGAGATCGATGAGCACCAGCCATAGTAGACTCTTTGTTTTGTTTAATTAAGAGCGCCAATCTTTAATTTGAAAGAGTAATGTTTAGGTCGGCTAGCTTTGTTTAATTGCCGAACTTGCTCGATTAAGAAGTGTGGGTGAGCTGTAGTCTCCTTTCTGTACCCAAATTATGCAATGACGTGGATGACCACTGTAACCATGGAAATTCGAACCAAAATTTTTGACGTTCAAACTCAGCACACACGGGTTAAGCTATCTAAATCGTTTGTGATGTTCACATATCGTACACAGTTCTGAATATGGGACCGTGTCTGATGACACTTTGCGCGCTAGTTATTTTGCTGAAGTGATTCCAAATTTTCAGCTTCCGCGAAAATATCTACCTCCCCGCCCCCTCCCCTTACCAAAAGCCACATTTCCCCTGTTTCCTCCTTCCTTTGCAAGCTGAAACCTTCACTCCTTGCTTGCAGCACTGCCTCCTCGTCGGCGACCCTCCTTCATGCTACTCGGCCTCGTCTATCCAGGCAGGTAATCCACACCCGACCCCCATCCTCCTCCTTCCACATCCCACATGCCTCGACCGCCGGTGCGAGTGCGACACCTTCCACCCAAATTACCGACCCCTCCAAAAATTAAGCGCCGCCCTAAGCCATGCTGCACGCAGTATAGCCAGGATCTCAAGGTGAATTTGGCAGCGGAGAAGCAAATCGCGGCCACACGCGTGGATGAGGTCGCGATGGCTGCCATTCATGTCGACCCCCAGATCTTGGAGGAGCACCTTGCCATTTGCTAGCTACGTCGGTTAAGCATGCTCGGTTTACCCGTTGCGTGTGCTACTCCTGCCTTTCCTTCACAAATTCTAGTGAATTGTGCTATCTAATTTTACCATGCAATCTGTTGCTCTAGTGTATATGTTCTATATGTCGTGCAGTGTGGTGCTCACTTATTAACTGTTTTGTTAATTAGTTGTCGTCTTCAGTTAACTGTTTGGTTCAATTCTGCAAATGTGATGTTCAATTCTTCAGGCTGCAATTTTGTATTGTCTTCCATGTGAGAAATAAATCGAATTTATCTTTACAAAATACATGAGAAACGAATACAATTGCTATATTTCCAAGTTGTCAAGCATGCTTGGTTTGGTTATACATTGTGCAATGTGGTGCTCAGTTAACGTTTGGTTCATTTGTGTTGTGGTGTTTAGTTAATTGTTTGGTTCAATTCTGCAATGCGATGTTCAATAGTTGTGGGTTGCTACCTCTTGAGCATGCGCTGGTTTTCCCTTGAAGAGGAAAGGGTGATGCAGCAAAGTAGCGCAAGTATTTCCCTCAGTTTTTGAGAACCAAGGTAACAATCCAGTAGGAGACTACATGCAAATTGCCTAGTACATGCACAAACAAATAAGAACCTTGCAACCAACGCGATAAAGGGGTTGTCAATCCCTTCACAGCCACTTGCAAAAGTGAGATCTGATAAAGATAATAAGATAAATATTTTTGGTATTTTTGTTGTATAGATTGGAAAATAAAGATTGCAAAATAAATAGCGACAGAAATAGCTAGTTGACAGGGAAATAATATGATGTAAAGTAGACCCGGGGGCCATAGGTTTCACTAGTAGCTTCTCTCAAGATAGCATATCTTACGGTGGGTGAACAAATTACTACCGAGCAATTGATAGAAAAGTGCATAGTTATGAGAATATCTAGGAATGATCATAAACATAGGCATCACGTCCGTGTCAAGTAGACCGAAATGATTCTGCATCTACAACTATTACTCCACGCATCGACCGCTATCTAGCATGCATCTAGAGTATTAAGTTCATAAGAACAGAGTAACGCATTAGGCAAGATGACATGATGTAGAGGGATAAACTCAAGCAATATGATATAAACCACATCTTTTTATCCTCGATGGCAACAATACAATATGTGTCGGTTCCCTTTCTGTCATTGGGATCGAGCACTACAAGATTGAACCCAAAGCTAAGCACTTCTCCCATTGCAAGAAAGATCAATCTAGTAGGCCAAACCAAACTGATAATTCGAAGAGACTTGCAAAGATATCAAATCATGCATATAAGAATTCAGAGAAGAATCGAATATTGTTCATAGATAAAGTTGATCATAAACCCACAATTCATTGGATCTCGACAAACACACCGCAAAAAGGATTACATCGAATAGATCTCCAAGAACATCGAGGAGTACTTTGTATTGAAGATCAAAGAGAGATAAGAAGCCATATAGCTAATAACTATGGACCCAAAGGTCTATGGTAAACTACTCACACATCATAGGAGAGGCTATGGTGTTGATGTAGAAGCCCTTCGTGATCGAATCCCCCTCAGGCAGATCGCCGCAAAAGGTCCCCAGAAGGGATCTCACGGGTACATAAGGTTGTGGCGGTGGAAAAGTGCTTTCGTGGCTCCCCTGGATGTTTTCAGGGTATAAGAGTATATATAGGCGAAAGAAGTAGGTCAGTGGAGCTACGAGGGGCCCACGAGGGTGGGGGCGCGCCGCCCTACCTCGTGGCTGCCTCGTTGCTTCCTTGACCTCCACTCCAAGTCTCCTGGATTGAGTTTGTTCCAAAAAAGATCCTCGCGAAGGTTTCATTCTGTTTGGATTCCGTTTGATTTTCCTTTTCTACGGAACACTGAAATAGGGAAAAAACAGCAAATTGCAGTGGGCCTTCGGTTAATAGGTTAGTCCCAAAAATAATATAAAAGTGCATAATAAAGCCCATTAAACATCTAAAACAGATAATATAATAGCATGGAACAATCAAAAATTATAGATACGTTGGAGACGTATCAAGCATCCCCAAGCTTAATTCCTGCTCGTCCTCGAGTAGGTAAATGATAAAAACAGAATTTTTTATGTGGAATGCTAGCTAACATAATTTTCAATCTAATTTTCTTTATTGTGGCATGAATATTCAGATCCGAAAGATTCAAGACAAAAGTTTAATATTGACATAAAAATAATAATACTTTAAGCATGCTAACCAAGCAATTATGTCTTATCAAAATAACATAGCCAAAGAAAGCTTATCCCTACAAATCATATAGTTTGACCATGCTTCATTTTCGTCACACAAAATGCTCCCATCATGCACAACCCCGATGACAAGCCAAGCAATTGTTTCGTACTTAGCCTTTTCAAACCTTTTCAATTTTCACGCAATATAGGAGCGCGAGCCATGGACATAGCACTATGAGTGGAATAGAATATGATGATGGAGATTGTGAGAGAAGACAAAAAAGGGAGAAAGTCTTACATTGACACGGCTAATCAATGGGCTATGGAGATGCCCATCAATTGATGTCAATGCAAGGAGTAGGGATTGCCATGCAAGGGATGCACTAGAGATATAAATATATGAAAGCTCAACAAAAGAAACTAAGTGGGTGTGCATCCAACTTGCTTGCTCACGGAGACCTAGGGCATTTTGAGGAAGCCCATCATTGGAATATACAAGCCAAGTTCTATAATGAAAAATTCCCACTAGTACATGAAAGTGACAAAATAGGAAACTCTCTATCATGAAGATCATGGTGCTAGTTTGAAGCACAAGTGTGGAAAACGGATAGTAACATTGCCCCTTCTCTCTTTTTCTCTCATTTTTATGGCATTTTCTTTTTTCTTTCTTTCTTTCCGTCTGGAGTCTCATCCCGACTTGTGGGGGAATCATAGTCTCCATCATCCTTTCCTCACATGGGACAATGCTCTAATAATGAAATTCATCACACTTTTATTTACTTACAACTCAAGAATTACAACTCGATACTTAGAACAAATTATGACTCTATATGAATGCCTCCGGCGGTGTACCGGGGTATGCGATGAATCAAGAGTGACATGTATGAAATAATTATGAAGGTGGCTTTGCCACAAATACGATGTCAACTACATGATCATGCAAAGCAATATGACAATGATGGAGCGTGTCATAATAAATAGAACGGTGGAAAGTTGCATGGCAATATATCTTGGAATGGCTATGGAAATGCCATAATAGGTAGGTATGGTGGCTGTTTTGAGTAAGATATAAGGAGGTTTATGTGTGATAGAGTGTATCATATCACGGGGTTTGGATGCACCGGTGAAGTTTGCACCAACTTTCGAGGTGAGAAAGGGCAATGCACGGTACCGAAGAGGCTAGGAACGATGGAAGGGTGAGAGTGTGTATAATCCATGGACTCAACATTAGTCATAAAGAACTCACATACTTATTGCAAAAATCTACAAGTCATCAAAACCAAGCACTACGCGCATGCTCCTAGGGGGATAGATTGGTAGGAAAAGACCATCGCTCGTCCCCGACCGCCACTCATAAGGAAAGCAATCAAAGAACAACTCATGCTTCAAATTTGTCACACAACATTTACCATACATGCATGCTACGGGACTTGCCAACTTCAACACAAGTATTTCTCAATTCCATAATTACTCAACTAGCACAACTCTAATATTACCACCTTCATATCTCAGAACAATCATCAAGTATCAAACTTCTCATGGTATTCAATGCACTCTATATGAAAGTTTTTATTATACCCATCTTGGATGTCTATCATATTAGGACCAATTTCTTAGCCAAAGAAAATTACCATGCTGTTCTAAAAGACTCCCAAAATAATATAAGTGAAGCATGAGAGACCAATAATTTTTATAAAATAAAACCACCGCCGTGCTCTAAAAAGATATAAGTGAAGTACTAGAGCAAAATTTTCTAGATCAAAAGATATAAGTGAAGCACATAGAGTATTCTAATAAATTCCAATTCATGTGTGTCTCTCCAAAATGTGTGTACATCAAGGATGATTGTGGTAAACTAAAAATCAAAGACTCAAATCATACAAGACGCTCCAAGCAAAACACATATCATGTGGTGAATAAAAATGTAGCCTCAAGTAAAGTTACCGATAGATGAAGACGAAAGAGGGGATGCCTTCCGGGGCATCCCCAAGCTTAGGCTTTTGGTTTTCCTTGAATTTTACCTTGGGGTGCCTTGGGCATCCCCAAGCTTAGGATCTTGCCACTCCTTGTTCCAAAATCCATCAAATCTTTGCCCAAAAACATGAAAACTTCACAACAGAAAATCTCATGAGCTCCGTTAGTATAAGAAAACAAACCACCACTTTAAGGTACTGTAATAAACTGCTTATTTATTTATATTGGTGTTAAACCTACTGTATTCCAACTTCTCTATGGTTCATACCCCCCGATACTAGCCATAGATTCATTAAAATAAGCAAACAACACACGAAAAACAGAATCTGTCAAAAACAGAACAGTCTGTAGTAATCTGTAGGTTTCGAATACTTCTGTAACTCCAAAAATCCTGAGAAATTGGGACATCCTAAATAATTTGTATATTTATCTACTGCAGTTGCAATTGGTATTTTATCGCCCTCTAGTAAAAATGAAAATTATTCTCGTGAGCGCATACTTTCTGTTTTTTTCAGCAAGATCAAACAACAGTCATCCAAGAAGATCCTAAAGGCTTTACTTGGCACAAACACTAATTAAAACATAAAAAACACAATCATAACAGAGGATAGATGATTTATTTATTTTAAACAGGAACAAAAACCAAGGAACAAAAATAAATTTGGGTTGCCTCCCAACAAGCGCTATTGTTTAACGCCCCTAGCTAGGCATAAAAATAAGAATAAATCTAGGTATTGTCATCTTTGGTATGCAATCCATATGTGGCTCTCATAATATTCATAAGGTAACTTAATTTTCTTTCTAGGAAATTGTTCCATGCCTTTCCTTAATGGAAATTGGAATCTAATATTTCCTTCTTTCATGTCAATAATTGCACCAATCGTTTTAAGGAAAGGTCTACCAAGAATAATAGGACATGTAGGATTGCAATCTATATCAAGAACAATGAAATCTACGTGCACATAATTCCTATTTTGAAATTTAAAGAGAAATCATCAAATTCACGGAAACCTAACACATCACACAAAGTTTTTGGAATCGTGGAAACACTAGCACCCAAATCACATAAAGCATAGCATTCATGATCTTTAGTCTTAATTTTAATAGTAGGTTCCCACTCATCATAAAGTTTCCTAGGGATAGAAACTCCCAATTCAAGTTTTTCTTCATAAGATTGCATTAAAGCATCAACGATATGTTTAGTAAAAGCTTTATTTTGATCATAAGCATGAGGAGAATTTAACATGGATTGCAACAAGGAAATATAATCTATCAAAGAGCAATTATCATAATTAAATTCCTTGAAATCCAAAATAGCGGGTTCATTGCTATGTAAAGTTTTGTCCTCTTCAATCCCACTTTTACCAATTTTTGCATCAAGATCTAAAAACTCTGAATCATTGGAACGCCTTCTAACTAAAGTTGACTCATCTCCAGTCCCATCTTTAAAAAGATTCATATTGGCAAACAAAGACTTAATAGGAGACACACCAATCACTTTTAGATCTTCATCTTTGTTATCCTCTAGATCTTCCGGTTTAGCGGCCATCTTATTAACTAAGGTGGCTTGCTTACCCAAAATTTGACCTACTAAATTTTCAAGTTGGGCAAACTGAGATTTCAAACCATAAAATTCCTTAGACATATCATCGAGCTCTTTATTCATGTAACCCATAAAGCCTTTTTGTTCTTTAAGCTCATTCCTAAAGAAATTATTATGCTCAAATTACAAAGACATAAAGCTTCTAACGTTGTTTTCAATATCTTCCAACCTTCTGAGGTAAGGATCAACGCTTTTAGGTAAGGCCATTGAGGCAAATAGGCACACAAGAGGCAAGCGAAAAGAAGCGAACGGAAAAATGGCGAATAAAACGACAAAGGTGAAGTGGGGGAGAGGAAAATGGCAAATAATGTAATGCGAGGGATAAGAGTTTGTGATGGGTACTTGGTATGTCTTGACTTGGCGTAGATCTCCCCGACAATGGTGCCAGAAATTGGCAAGTTGATGGGAGATCAAATCTTGACTTGACTTGGTGTACATCTCCCCGGCAACGGCGCCAGAAATTGGCAAGTTGACGGGAGATCAACTCTTGACTTGACTTGGCGTAAATCTCCCCGGCAATGGCGCCGGAAATCCTTCTTGCTACCTCTTGAGCATGCGTTGGTTTTCCATTAAAGAGGAAAGGGTGATGCAGCAAAGTAGCGTAAGTATTTCCCTCAGTTTTTGAGAACCAAGGTATCAATCCAGTAGGAGACTACACGCAAATCGCCTAGTACCTGCACAAACAAATAAGAACCTTGCAACCAACGCGATAAAGGGGTTGTCAATCCCTTCACAGCCACTTGCAAAAGTGAGATCTGATAAAGATAATAAGATAAATATTTTTGGTATTTTTGTTGTATAGATTGGAAAATAAAGATTACAAAATAAACAGCGACAGAAATAGCTAGTTGACGGGAAAATAATATGATGTAAAGTAGACCCGGGGGCCATAGGTTTCACTAGTGGCTTCTCTCAAGATAGCATATCTTACGGTGGGTGAACAAATTACTTTTGAGCAATTGATAGAAAAGCACATAGTTATGAGAATATCTAGGCATGATCATAAGCATAGGAATCACATCCATGTTAAGTAGACCGAAACGATTCTGCATCTACAACTATTACTCCACACATCAACCGCTATCCATCATGCATCTAGAGTATTAAGTTCATAAGAACAGAGTAACGCATTAGGCAAGATGACATGATGTAGAGGGATAAACCCAAGCAATATGATATAAACCCCATCTTTTTATCCTCGATGGCAACAATACAATACGTGTCGGTTCCCTTTCTGTCACTGGGATCGAGCACCGCAAGATTGAACCCAAAGCTAAGCACTTATCCCATTGCAAGAAAGATCAATATAGTAGGCCAAACCAAACTGATAATTCAAAGAGACTTGCAAAGATATCAAATCATGCATATAAGAATTCAGAGAAGAATCAAATATTGTTCATAGATAAAGTTGATCATAAACCCACAATTCATCGGATCTCGGCAAACACACCGCAAAAAGGATTACATCGAATAGATCTCCAAGAACATCGAGGAGAACTTTGTATTGAAGATCAAAGAGAGAGAAGAAGCCATCTAGCTAATAACTATAGACCCGAAGGTTTGTGGTAAACTACTCACACATCATCGGAGAGGCTATGGTGTTGATGTAGAAGCCCTCCGTGATCGAATCCCCCTCCGGAAGATCGCAGGAAAAGGTCCCCATATGGGATCTCACGGGTACAGAAGGTTGCAGTGGTGGAAAACTGGTTCCCTGGCTCCCCTGGATGTTTTTAGGGTATAAGAGTATATATAGGCAAAAGAAGTAGGTCGGTGGAGCTACGAGGGGCCCACGAGGGTTGGGCGCGCATGTCCCCCTTGGCATGCCGCCCTACCTCGTGACCGCCTCATTGCTTCCTTGACCTCCACTCCAAGTCTCCTGGATTGCGTTTGTTCCAAAAAAAAGATCCTCGTGAAGGTTTCATTGCATTTGGGTTCCGTTTGATATTCCTTTTCTGCGAAACACTGAAATAGGAAAAAAAAACAATTTGCACTAGGCCTTCGGTTAATAGGTTAGTCCCAAAAATAATATAAAAGTGCATAATAAATCCCATTAAACATCCAAAAAATATAATATAATAGCATGGAACAATCAAAAAATTTAGATACATTGGAGGCATATCATGGGTGCATTCTGTTATTGTATACCATGTGAGGAATAAATTGAATCTGACTGTAGTAAATACACGAGAAACAAATACAATTGCTACAGTTTGTTGTAGTTAACTGTTTGGTTAACTGTCTGATCTTCTATTAGGAGTATGTTATATTGTGCGATGTGGTGCTCAGTTAACTGTTTGGTTAACTGTCTGATCTTCTATTAGGAGTATGTTATATTGTGCGATGTGGTGCTCAGTTAATGTTTGGTTCATTTGTTGTGGTGTTTAGTTAACTGCTTGGTTCACTAGAATTTGCAATGTCCTTACTTTTCATCAACATATTTTACTGATAGCATGCGAACCCTTACTTAACCTGATGACTAACTACCTTATATGTGTTGCAAGGAAACAATGGGAAGCACTGAGGTTTACAATCGAGGTTAGCACGTGCATGGTCCGTTGTCTAATAGCACATTATTTTGCAATTGCAGGAACCATTCTAATATTTAGATTTTTAACAATTTGGTCTTGCACATGTAGGTCCTGCTATCAGAGGTTTTGACCCACTGTTCAACCCTTTTTGCATATGGGGAAATGGGTTGTCCATGAATATCAATCAAATCAAGAAACTCAGAAAGATTGTTAGGGTAAAGAAATTAGCGACAAAAAACAACAAGATCTTTGTCTGCACAATGAAGAAGACATCAGTTCACTACAAGATGGTACTAATTATTATACCTTGCCTTTTTTATTCCTTTGCCCCATTTCCAATATAGATAAGATATTTATGCAGATCCTTGTTTTCAGGCCTTTCCAAAGCAGTTCACTGATGATCACCTCTCAAACCACCTATATGTCCAGGAGGCGAGGAAGGTTTTCATACAACACCCACGGTTCAATATTGAAGTGTTCCTGAAGAGGACGAAGGACGGACGGTCAATCATGCACAGGCACTGGCCTAAAGTTGCAAAGACCTTCAACATGAATGAAGGCTCAATATTCGCCTTCCGCTTCAGTAGTTTTCCAGATGAGATGCATTTGTCTATATACCGTCTATGATGCTAATTTCGAAAGGTTCTACATGTTGCATGTGAAACTTGGTGCTGGTGCAGTTGTGTAATGGGGTAGCTGAGTGTTGAAGCTATATCATGTTGTACTCTGATGTATTTTGATTATGAAATTTTGCTTCCTTAATATGGAAATGAACTATATTATGTGCTTAATATGAATGTCAATTAGATTAATAAATGGATTATTAATAATAGGGCAATTAGCCTGCTAATGGCGAATAAGCCTGCTAATTGGGTTTTGCTATTGCAAATGATTATTGAAAAAATACTGTGGGCGATTACCTCAGGCAACGCACACAGTTTCTAGGAATAAACCGTGTTTGATCAAGGAACAATCACACACGACTTTCTCTTGAAAACTATTCGCGTTAGGCCACCTTGCGCAAACTTTTACCACATAAAAACTGTGTGTGATGGACAGTCTTTACCACACAGTTTCTTCTACGGACCGTGTGTGATACATTCAATAATGCAAATGATTTAACGGGAAAAATTGTGTGTGGTGTAACTATGAACGAAAACGTTTTCCTTGGAGCGACTGTGTGGGATGTACATACGAATGGAAACGTTTAGTGAGGACTAACTGTGTGGGATGTACTTGCGACCGGAAAGAATTCCGCCTGTATAATTGTATTTTTTAGCTCTATTGTACGTATTTCCGTATTTGAGCGCTCGCCGGTTGCACACGACCTCATTTTGCCGAGCGTGTGTGCGAGGAGGGCCATATCCCCGACGGTTTCTGGGTTGTGTGGGAAGGACCCCCCTATCGCCCACACTCACTAGGCGGCGGTTCCAAATGCCGTCGCGGAAAGGGGTTAAAAACTGTTTGTATAGCATTGAGGCGTACCTAGCTCATTAGATGAATGGAGAACCCAAGCTTATGAAAATGCAAAATTATTCAAAGAAAAAGTTAAAAGATGGCATGACAAAAGAATCCAAAAGCGTGAGTATGAAGTCGGAGAATATGTTCTTTTGTACAACTCTCGTTTCAGAGTTTTTGCAGGAAAAATCCTCTCAAAATGGGAAGGCTCATATGTCATCGAGGAGGTTTATCGGTCTGGAGCCATCAAAATAAATAATTCCGAAGGTACTAACCCGAAGGTTGTCAATGGGCAACGAACAAAACATTATATCTTAGGTACGCCCATTAATGTTGAAAGTAATATTATCCAAACTTTGACACCGGAAGAACACATAAGAGAGTCCTTCCGGAACACTCCAGAATTGTGAAAATAAAGAGGTACATGATACGGTAAGTAAACAGACTCCAAAAAATCCGTAAAAATATTTTTTATTAGTTTTGGAATATTTAAAATTTTAGGAAATAAAGAAACTTCTAGGAAGCGTACCCTGGTGGACACAAGACACCCCAGGTGGATTGTGCCCACCTGGGACACCTTCCATACTCTGTTTTTCTTCCGTTTGCTTGTCCCCCAGGATAAAAAATCTATATATACTTCCCGAACCTGTTGATCACCGTATCACAGAGAAATCCCCTGTTCTCTTTTCTTGCTGCTTTTCTATCAGATCTGTTGAGCCAGGCATCATGTCTTCTTCTTCCTCCAACAATGTGGAAGAGGATGCTTGGTTGATGAAGATCGAGCTAAAGAGAGAAGGGCCCGCGGAAGCCGTCAGAGGAGATGAGAGCAAGGAGGTTACCGTAGATCAGCCTCGGTCTTTGAACAAGCACTGCCAGCTGAGGAGGAGGAGGAAGATGTCCTTAAACCTTACCATACTCATCCTACTCCTGCTGAGATTGAAGCCTTTCGCATCATTGAAATAGTTTGCATACAAAATAAGTATCTCACTCGTGATAATATTCTGCATCAAGAGCACATCACCCACCTCCAGAGTGTCATCCGTTGATTGGAGAATCTCTTGATCCTTAAGGATAGGATCGCTTCATCACCACCATCATCATCTTCACCACCAAAGGAGAACTGAGTATCGGGAATGGGCACTCCCCTTGGCTCCCGCCAAGCTTGGGGGAGGTGCTCCGGTATCGTATCACCCCACTATCTTTTTGCTTTTACTTATTTTAGTTCGATCTTTTTGCTTCAGATGAATAAAAGTTAGTTCGATCCTTTCTTCCTTTCTTCCTTTAGTGATCTATCCTTGTAATCGTGTGCAAGTTATATAATAATGTTTAGTTTGAGTTTTTGCTTTCTTTACTTTCATGTTGCAAATTAAAGAAAAGAAATAAGAAAGGAAAAGAGAAAGGAAATAAATAAATAAATAAATAGAAGGAAAGAAATAATGCTATGTTTGTCAATCTCTAATAAATAAATAGAAGGAAAGAAATAATAAATAAATAAAGAGAAAGGAAACTAATGCTATGGTAGGTGATGACACCACATAAGGAAAAGTATAAGTAGAAAATTTTATTAGAGATTGACAAACATAGCATTAGTCAATGATGCAACTCATGAAAGAATTAATAAGGGAAGAGAAGATTCACATACAAATATACTATCCTAGAAATCTTTTGTGATTGTGAGCCCTCGTCAAAATATTATAGGCTAAAATTGTTGATGTTGGACAAGGAAGACAACTTAATGGTTTATGTTTGTTTATATTCATATAGAAGTCATATTGTCATAGATCCTTCAACATGTGGTGCTTGCCCCCTATCTTTGCTAGCCAAAAATTCTGCACTAAGTAGAGATACTACTTGTGCATCCAAAAACCCTTAAACCCAAATCTTATTTTCAAGTGTCCACCATACCTACCTAGGGATTGAGCAAGATCCCTCAAGTAATTTGTCATCGGTGCAAAAGGGCAATAAAAATTGCTTCTAAATGTGTGAGATCATTTAGTGTAAGAGAAAATTGAGCGTTGCGTGAATTTGTGATGGTGAAGAATAAAAGCGAAAGACTGCATAATAAAGGTCGCTATCACAAGGGGCAATGTAATGTGACGTTCTTCTTCACTAAGGGGTTGAGCATACAAACAAATAAGCGCATGGCAACCTCTGCTTCCCTCTGCGAAGGGTCTATCTTTTACTTTTATGTATTTACTTTTATGCAAAGAGTCAAAGTTTTCCTTCTATTCCTTTTTATTTTTCTCCTTTGGCAAGCATCATGTGGTCAGGAAAGATCTGGGCACATATTTCCAGTTGAATATAGATAGCATGAGTTATTATTGTTGACATCACCCTTGAGGTGAGTACGTTGGGAGGCGAAACTATAAGCCCCTATCTTCCTATGTGTCCGGTTGAAACGTTTTGCTCATGTGTACGCGGTGAGTGTTAGCAATCATAGAAGACTATATGATGGTTGAGTATGTGGACTTGCCTAAAGGCTCCGATACGTGACCCTTCCTGAAAAGATGATGAATTGTAGTTGCAAAGTTGACTGAGAACATAGTTTGTTGGTTTTTAATGGAGTTTTTGCTTTATACTTCGATTGTGTGATGAATTGTTACTTATTCATGAGAAGTATATGATAAAATTTCTACGATAAAATTCTTATGTTTAATTTTGTTGCTGTTATAATAATCAACATGATGCTTCTATGCCCGTATTTTATTTTTATCGACACCCCTCTCTCAAAGCATGTGGACATGTTTTTCGATTTTGGTTTTCGCTTGAGGACAAGCGAGGTCTAAGCTTGGGGGAGTTGATACGCCCATTTTGCATCATGTTTTCTTACTGTTATTTATAATGTTTTTATCCATAATAATGCTTTTTGGAGTAATTCAAATGCCTTTTCTCTCATAATATGCAAGGTATACACAAAGCGGGAGAATTCCGGCAGCTGGAAATCTGGACCTGGAAAAGCTACGTCAGGCCACCTATTCTGCACAACTCCAAATGAGCTGCAACTTCACGGAGAATTTTTGTGGAATATATGAGGAATATTGGAGCCAATAAGTACCAGAGGGGGCCCACCAGGTGGGCACAACCCACCTGGGCGCTAGGGAGCGCAAGTGCGCCCTGGTGGGTTGTGCTCACCAGGCCCACCTCCGGTGCCCATCTTCTGGTATGTAAGTCATTTTGACCTAGAAAAAATAAGGAGAGGACTTTCGGGACGGAGCGCCGCCGCCTCGAGGCGGAACTTGGGCAGGAGCACTTTTGCCCTCCGGTGGAGGGATACTACCGGGGGAACTTCCCTCCCGGAGGGGGAAATCATCATCATCATCATCACCAACAACTCTCCCATCTTAGGGAGGGCAATCTCCATCAACATCTTCAACAACACCATCTCCTCTCAAACCCTAGTTAATCTCTTGTGTTCAATCTTGTTACCGAAATTATAGATTGGTGCATGTGGGTGACTACTAGTGTTGATTACATCTTGTAGTTGATTGCTATATGGTTTATTTGGTGGAAGATTATATGTTCAAATCCAATATGCTATTTAATACCCCTCTGATCTTGAGCATGGTTATTGTTTGTGATTAGTTACTTTTGTTCTTGAGGTCACGGGAGAAATAATGTTGAAAGTAATCATGTGAACTTGATATGTGTTCCATATTTTGATAGTATGTATGTTGTGATTCCCTTAGTGGTGTCATCTGAACGTCGACTACATGACACTTGACCATATTTGGGCCTAAGGGAATGCATTGTGGAGTAGCAATTAGATGATGGGTTGCGAGAGTGACAGAAGCTTAAACCCCAGTTTATGCACTATTCTGTAAGGGACCGATTGGATCCAAAAGTTTAATGCTATGGTTAGAATTTATTCTTAATACTTTTCTCGTGGTTGCGGATGCTTGCGGGAGGGTTAATCATAAGTAGGAGGTTTTTTCACGTAAGAACAACACCTAAGCACCGGTCCACCCACATATCAAATTATCAAAGTATCGAACACGAATTAAGCCAACATGATGAAAGTGACTAGATGAAATTCCCGTGTACCCTCAAGAACGCTTTGCTTATCATAAGAGACCGTGTTGGCCTGTCCTTTGGCTCAAAAGGATTGGGATACCTTGCTACACGTTTGTTACTACTATTGTTACTTGTTCGTTACAAAATATCTTGCTATCAAACTACTCTGCTACTTACAATTTCAGCACGTGCACACATTACCTTGCTGAAAAACAATTGTCATTTCCTTCTGCTCCTCGTTGGGTTCGACACTCTTACTTATCGAAAAGAGCTACAATTAACCCCCTATACTTGTGGGTCATCAACACTCTCCTCCTCTCATTGCTATGCATGTCCTAGATAGTCTTGCGTGATCGTAGGTAAATTTTTTGAAATTTCATGCTACGTTTCCCAACAAAATCAACACGTACACATCTGTTTCTTTGCACCACCTTTCCTTCACTTCATTGGAGCATCATCCGTTTATCCTTGTCTCTGCGAAATTAAGACTTTCAAATGCTAGAGTGTCTGTGGCATGTGGTAGTACTTCTCAAGGGAGCAGTAGTATCGCAGGGGCTTGCGGTAGTACCATTCAAGGTCGCGGTAGTATCGCAGGAGCCAGCGGTAGTACCGCTGTGTCTGGCCCTGATGCTGGCGCATGTGGAAGTAGGTGCAAAACTAATTTTTACTTTCGCCCCTACGCGGTAGTACCGCTCCCTGCAAGCGGTAGTACCGTGCCGGATTTTGGCACAATCCTTAACTCAGTGGAAGTAGTCACGGACGTAATTTATTTAGTCCGTGCTTTTTCCAGCTAAAAGAGCCCTGCCCTGTGGTAGTACCGCTCTGGTGGTTCTACCGCTCATTTCCTAGTGCAACAGGACCTCATCTGACATCTACTACACGAGCGGTAGTGCCGCAACCAGAAGCAGTAGTACTGTAGCGCCTTGCAGTAGTACCGCGAGCATGTGTGGTAGTACCGCGTCTCGTGGGCTGAGTGAGGGGGTAACGGTTGGATCTTTCCCCCCACTGTATAAAGGGGGTCTTCTTCCCCAAGAAGACCATCTCTTCCCTCCCCAAGCTCCATTGTTGCTCAGAGCTCCATTTTTGCCCGATCTCTCTCCCTAGCCAATCAAATTTATTGATTTTCTAGGGATTGGTTGGCCCCGATCTACACTTCCACCAGGAGAAGTTTGATCCCCCCACTAATCCCTTGCGGATCTTATTACTCTTGGGTGTTTGAGCACCCTAGATGGTTGAGGTCACCGCGGAGCCATATTCCATTGTGGTGAAGCTTCATGGTGTCGTTGGGAGCCTCCAATTAAGTTGTAGAGATTGCCCCAACCTTGTTTGTAAAGGTTCGGTCGCCGCCTCCAAGGGCACCAATAGTGGAATCACGGCATCTCGCATTGTGTGAGGGCATGAGGAGAATACGGTGGCCCTAGTGGCTTCTTGGGGAGCATTGTGCCTCCACACCGCTCCAGCGGAGACGTACTTCCTCTCAAAGGGAAGGAACTTCAGTAACACATCCTCATCTCCACCGGCTCCACTCTTGGTTATTTCTTACCTTTACTTGCGCAAGCTTATTGTGTTGTATCTCTTGCTTGCTTGTGTGCTTGTTGTTGTTGCATTATATAGGTTGCATATCTAGACAACCTATTTTGATGCTAAGTTTAATTTGGTAAAGAAAAGCTAAAAATTCTTAGTTGCCTATTCACCCCCCTCTAGTCAACCATATCGATCCTTTCAATTGGTATCAGAGCCTCATCTCTTTATTAAGGACTTTGCCATCTGAAGAGTATGGTTAACACAACAGACGAGGTGGAGGAGCACCCCGGTGCGAGTCCCACTTTGTCTGCGGCCGATGGGGGATCCTCGGTCTCTCGTGAGGAGTTCAATGTGGCCTTGGACACATTGAAAACCTCCATGACGACCGAGGTCAAAGGAATGCTTAAGAATTTCCTTGATGGTCTTAATTTATCCACCGCACCGTTGGAAGTGGTCGACCCCACTAACAAGGTGATGGATGCTAAATCTAACAAGGGGGAAGCTAGTAGTGATCAAGTTCCTTTGACTAGTGGTAGAAGTAGAAATGGCATCTTTGCCCATGTTGAACCTCCACTTACTTATGGAGGACCGGTTCCCTCCATGCATATGAATCATGTTGGTCCTCCTCCTAAGCTTGTGGAAAATGAGGATTTGTCCTGTTGGGTGTATCGCTTTAAACATCAATTAAATCATAGTTCTACTAATATTTGGAGAATTATTGAGCATGGTTTCTACCCGCATGATCCAAGAAACTTCACTCCTAGAGAAGCCGCGGACCATCAATTAAACGAGTTCGCTCTCTTCATTATCCAAGACGCAATTCCTCCCGAAGATATTGCACACCTCCGGCCTTTCACTGTGGCCAAGGAAGCATGTCAACGTGTTGTTTCCATTTACAAGGGAAGCGCAAGCATTCAACGATCCAACTTTGAAGTGGTACGAGATGAAGCCAATGATTTTGTGATGAATTAAGATGAAGAACCTCGTGAGCTTTACCGGACATTAACCACTCTCGGGTCTCACTCCGAGGTCATGGGAGCAAGGATACGGATGACAATTGTATCAAGCGCAAGTTTCTCAAGGCCATGATGCCCTACTATAAGGCCATGTCCTCCATCATCCGCCAAAGGCCGTACTTTCACGCCTTGTCCTCAAGTGAAGTGTTGGATGAGTTTGTTGCAATGAAGATCTTGGACAAGACCGCCGACAATGCGGTGTTGCGTTCTCAATGAGCAAAGAAGCCCAACCTTTCTTTGAAGTCCAAGGCTAGTGTGGAAGAAGAGGGTGAAGAGGAAGAATAGGAGTGTTGTCCTGAAGATACCAAATATGCTTATCATGAGCACATGGCTCTCGCTTCACGGCAATTTTGGAGCAAGAAGAACTCAAGGCCCAACTTCAACAAGAACAACTCAAGTGGTGCCAAGGGCAAGCAACGTGTGAGGACATGCTATAATTGTGGCAATGTGAGCCACTTTGTTGCGGATTTCCCGTATGAGAAGAGGGAAGCCAATGGTGGAAAGCTTATCCGAAAAGACAAGGCCAAGTCTTTCCCCAACAAGAACAACTTCACCAAGAAGACTCCACCCAAGGGGTTGGTGGCACAAGAAGAGTACAACAAGGATGATGATGATGATGATGATGATGATGATGATGATGACGGTGAGACGGTTGCCATGGCCTCCGTTGCCATTACAACAACTCCATGTGTGTCCCTCTTCGATTCACCCAACGAGAACATCACCGCCAAGTGCCTCATGGCTAGAGCCACCAACAAGGTAACCCCCAACATCAAAACCACCATTACTACTAATCCTTCCTTGGCGGATTGCATTGATGGAAGTGAGGGGTCGAATGAGGAAGAAAATAAATTTGAGTCTTTTATGAGTAAGCTCAAGGGTAAATCTAAGAAGCACTTTGTTGCTCTCTTGGAACAACTTGGTGAAGCCAATGACATGATCGAGGCTCGCGAAGAAACCATCTCTAATACGGAAGAGCATAGTTGTGACTATGCCGATGAGATATCGGATCTCTCTAATGCGCTTGAGGAAGAGTGTGGTCATCGTTTGGCTCTTGAGGAGTCACACAATGATGATCATGCTAAATTAAAGAAAGATCTTGATCATACTCTTGTTGTATCTCGTGTTCTCAATTCCGAGAAGGCTAAACTTAGGGTTGACCATGCTAGACTCAAGGAGGAGTTTGATATACTTGACAAGGCTCACAAGGCCTTGAAGGATGCTCATGCTAGCCTCAAAGAGTCTCATGATCAACTCCAAGTGAAGCTAACCAAGGAGAAAGCCACATTTCCTCATATGGTTTTAATTAATAATGCAGATGCTACTAACTCGTGTTGTGAGCATGTGCATCTTGTGGAGGAGAATGCCAAGTTGAAGGAGCAACTTGAGAAAGGCCTTGTGTCTTGCATACAAGGTGAGAAGAACCTCAACGACCTTTTGAGCAATCAAAAGGAAGTTGTGGGTAAGGAGGGAATTGGGTTTGCACCCAAGTCCAAGAATAAGAAGAAGAATGACAAGGACAAACGACCTCCTCCTCTCAATCAAACTTTTGTGAAGGAGGGAGAGGGTGCTTCTAAGGAGAATAAGAACAATGTGAAGGGTGGTGGTGTCAAGAAGGGCAATGCCACCCCTTCCAACAAAGCCATCGACTTTAACCTTCTTATGTGTTATGTCGTGCTAGTGATGGGCATGTTTATGCCAAATTTGTTGGTTCTTATTATGAGTACATTGAATGGTCTATTTTGGTTCCTAAGACCCTTGGTACTAACATCAAAGGACCCATTACAAAATGGGTACCTAAAACCAAGGATTGATCGCTTGTAGGTGTTTGCTTTCGGTGGGCGATCATAGTTGCTCGATACTGGAGCCACAAATCATATGACTGGAAGCAAGGACTTGGTGGTGGACATGCACAAAGTTTCATCTATGCCCACCAATGTCGAATGGGGTGATGCCTCATATTCAAATGTATTGGGTCTTGGCAAGGTTGTCATTTCTCATGATCTCACGATCGAGAAAGTCATGCTTGTTGAGTCTCTTGCATACAACTTACTTTCTGTTCGTCGATTTGCACTCATGGGCTTTGCCACTTTCTTTGATATTGATATTGTGGCCCTTTTGTGGAGCAAGACTCTTAAAGTAGCCTTTGTTGGGCATGTCGAGAACAGTCTTTATGTGATTAACTTTTCAGAGCGACCCACTAAGACCGTGACATGCCTAATGGCTAAAGTTGATTTGGGATGGCTTTGGCATCACCGTTTAGCCCATGTCAATATGAGATCTTTGCAAAGTCTTCTAAAGGGGGACCATGTCCGTGGACTAACAAATGTTAGTTTTGCCAAAGATCGTGCTTGTAGTGCCTGTATCGAAGGAAAGCTACATGAGAAGGCTCACCCTCCCACGACTATCATCTACTTGAAGAGGCCCTTGGAGCTCCTTCACTTGGATATCTTTGGGCCTCCATCCTTTGATAGTATTGGGGTAGAAATTATTGCTTGGTGATTGTGGATGATTATTCAAGATACACTTGGGTATATTTCTTCAAGAGGAAGAGTGAGACCCAACAAACCGTCATCGACTTTGCAAATGAATCTCAACGTTAACACAATGCAAAGATATTGACAATAAGAAGTGACAACATCACCGAGTTCAAGAACTACACCTTGGATGAGTTTCTTAGTGATGAGGGGATCAAGCATCAATATTCCGCAACCTTACACCCCTCAACAAAATGGTGTAGCGGAGAGGAAGAATCGGACGTTGATGGACGCGGCAAGGACCATGATGGCGGAGTTCAAGTCTCCTTACAACTTTTGGGCCAAAGTCATCAACACCACTTGTCATGCATCCAATCGGCTCTATCTCCGCAAAGGCTTAAACAATACACCATATGAGATACTCACCGGCAACAAGACCAACCTCAAGTACTAATGGGTGTTCGGTTGTAAGTGTTTCATTCTCAAGAAAGGTGTTCGTTTGTCTAAAGTTGAGGCTAGAGCTCATGAGGGCATATTTGTTGGTTATGCTACAAACTCTCATGCTTACCATGTCCTCAACAAGTCCACGGGACTCATTGAGGAGACGTGTAACATGGAGTTTGACAAGAATAACGGCTCCCAAGTGAGAAAAGTGGTACTTGTGATGTAGGTGATGAAATTCCTCCCTAAGCCATAAGAAGAATGGGTGTTGGTCATATCCTACCCATTGAGGAACCCCTTGTGGCTGAAGGAGAAGGACAATGTTCCACTCAGGTGGAACCATCACCAACCCAACACCCACACGCTTCTGAAGAACAAAGTGAAGGCCCTCAACCAAATGAACAAGATCAAGGGCAAGGTCAACCTCAAGATGGTGGTGATCCACCAAGTGATTCCCAAGGTCAAGTTCTTACCACCGAGGAAGTTCAAGATCAATAGCAAGCTCAAGATCAAGAACAAGCTCAAGACGACGCTCAAGATGATCAAGTTACTGCTCCTCAACTCTCTCTTGAGGAGGAATTGGAGCGGCGTGCCGCCAAGATTGCGTCCAAGCTCACTACCAAAGATCATCTCATGAAGAATGTGCTTGGAAGCTTAAGAAAGGGGGTAAGCACTCGTAGACAATTAGCAAACTATTGTGAACATGACACATTTGTTTCTTTTGTTGAACCCCAAAAGGTCTATGAGGTGCTCGAGGATCCGGATTGGCTTAATGCCATGCATGAAGAACTCAACAACTTCGAGCACAACAAGGTGTGGAGATTGGTGCCAAGGCCAAAGGAGAACCATAATGTTATTGGAACCAAGTGGATATTCAAGAACGAGCAAGATGCTCATGGGATTATCGTTCGTAATAAGGCTCATTTGGTAGCACAAGGCTACTCCCAAGTCGAGGGTATCGACTACGGTGAAACCTTTGCTCCCATTGCTCGCCTTGAATCTATCTATTTGTTGATTGCGTATACTTCTGATCATAACTTCAAGTTGCAACAAATGGATGTGAAGAGTGCTTTTCTTAATGGCCCTATTAATGAGTTGGTATATGTCAAACAACCCCTGGGGTTTGAGGATCCCGAGTTCCCCAATCATGTGTACCAACTCGATAAGGCACTCTATGGCCTTAAACAAGCCCCACGTGCGTGGTATGAGCACCTTGCCGAGTTGTTGCAAGATCATGGGTTTGAAATTGGGAAAATCGAACCCACTCTTTTTACTAAGAAGGTCAAAGGGGAGTTGTTTGTATGCCAACTATATGTTGATGATATTATCTTTGGTTCTCCTAAAAAAGCTTTCAATGAGGAGTTTACCACTTTCATGACCTCGAAGTTCAAGATGTCCATGATGGGAGAGTTGAAGTTCTTTCTTGGGTTCGAAATCAAACAAAGAAGAGAAGGGACCTTCATCAACCAAGCCAAATACACTCAAGACATGCTCAAGAGATTCAATCTAAGTGATGTCAAGCCGGCTTCCACTCCAATGCCCGTCAAATGCCAACTTGACATAGATCCCAATGGTAAAGCGGTGGATCAAAAGGTATATCGTTCCATGATTGAATCCTTGCTTTACCTCTGTGCATCTAGATCGGATATCATGTTGAGTGTGGGAATTTGTGCACGGTTTCAAGCCGCACCTAAGGAAAGCCACCATGTGGCGGTCAAGCGAATCTTTTGATATTTGGCTCATACCCCAAACTTTGGCTTATGGTACCCAAGAGGAGCTCACTTCAACCTTGTGGGCTTTTCGGACTTGGATTGGGCGGGAGACAAAGTGGATAGGAAGTCAACTTCCGTAGGGTGCCAATTTCTTGGTTGCTCTTTGGTGAGTTGGTCTTCTAAGAAGCAAAGTTGTATCTCTCTCTCGTCCACCGAAGCGGAGTATGTGGCCGCCGGTAGTTGTTGTGCTCAACTTCTATGGATGAGGCAAAATTTAATGGATTACAGTGTCATTTGTGAAAAAGTGGCTCTTTGGTGTGACAATGGAAGTGCCATCAAGATTTCTCTCAACCCGGTGCAACACTTCAAGACGAAGCATATTGAGATTCGGTATCACTTCATCCGGGATCACATTAGGCGAGGGCAGATCGAGCTCAACTATGTCAACACTCATGATAACCTTGTAGATATTTTCACGAAGCCCTTGGATGAAGCAAGATTTCGCGAGTTAAGGCATGAGCTAAATATCATTGATTTGAGCAATGTGGCTTGAACCTTCGCACACCCCACCATACTCATCTTGATGTCTTGTTTATGTGTAGGCATGGACATAGCGGGAGTGTTGTTCTATCAATGAACTCTCCCTCCCCCATTATGCATAAATTGATCAACTCTTTCACATTCACCATTGTAGATGGTACTTGTGCTTCAAAGACGAGTTTTGGTCATGGGCCCAAGGATAATTCTTCGCGGTGCCATACCAATTGACTCAAACATAGGTGGCTCCGACCACCGCCCTCTCCTCTTGAGAGGTTTTGGTTCGTGTTTGGTCCCCATTGTCGTTTTGCTTTCTTTCGGGCTTTGTTTGTGTTTTACTTGCTTTGTTTGTGCTCTTTTGCGTGTTCGGTTGCTCGAAGTGTGCATTGCAAAGGCCGTGTTTTTCTATTTTGTCGAAACTTGCACTTTCTTGTGTGTACGGTACTACCGCAGGAGGTGGGTGGCTCCTGTGCTTGCACAGCTGCGCCCACGGCACGGTACTACCGCTTCCATCACGGTATTAATTTTTTACTATCGCTGGAAGAGCGGTACTACCGCCCTATGCGCGGTACTTCCGCCCGGGCGGTACTACCGTGATGACCCGCGGTACTGCCGCGTTGTCGAGAACGCGTGGGGGTTAAGAGCGGGCAAGGGGAGTTCCAACTCCCCCATACCCATTCATCCCTTCCCCTCACTTCGTCTCTCTCTCTCCTGCCCAAGAATGGCGCCGGAGTACCTCGCCAGATCTCCATCTCCGGCCACTCTCCTCACATTCCAACCGGTGGGATCGATCCCCACCTCGCCCTCTTGCCATGGAACCCGGTATCTCCCTTAGTCCCTCTCTCTTTGCCCCGTTGTTGTGCTTCTAGGTTTTGGGAGATGCATGTGTAGTTCTTGTGATTTTTGGCTAAATTTTTGCAAGAGGAGATTGTTGGTGAGTGCTCGTGCAGTAGATATGTTATTTGGTGTGATGCAACACTGTAGTTTTTATCAACGGTAGTACTG